>NC_074668.1:84033023-84040523 GCF_029448725.1 Salvelinus fontinalis
CTAATTGTTTTTTGGTAGGTTTCCAAACTGCATTCCTTCCATCTATAGCATTTCTTAATGTTACTCAGTTCCTTTGGCTTTGATGCCTCATGATTGAGTATTGCTCTGTTCAAGTAGACTGTGATTTTGCTGTGGTCTGATAGGGGTGTCAGTGGGCTGACTGTGAACGCTCTGAGAGACTCTGGGTTGAGGTCAGTGATAAAGTAGTCTACAGTGCTACTGCCAAGAGATGAGCTATAGGTGTACCTACCATAGGAGTCCCCTCGAAGCCTACCATTGACTATGTACATACCCTCTCTCTGTCCCTGATCCTCTCTCTGTCCTTCATCCTCTCTCTGTCCCTCATCCTCTCTCTGTCCTTCATCCTCTCTCTGTTCTTCATCCTCTCTCTGTCCCTCATCCTCTCTCTGTCCCTCATCCTCTCTCTGTCCCTCATCCTCTCTCTGTCCTTCATCCTCTCTCTGTCCCTCATCCTCTCTCTGTCCCTCATCCTCTCTCTGTTCTTCATCCTCTCTCTGCTCTTCATCCTCTCTCTCTGTCCCTCATCCTCTCTCTGTCTTTCATCCTCTCTCTGTCCCTCATCCTCTCTCTGTCCCTCATCCTCTCTCTCTTCACCTTTACTGTCTCTACAGTCTACTGTTCACCCATCTCATCTCCTCTCTCTCTCTTCACCTTTACTGTCTCTACAGTCTACCGTTCACCCATCTCCTCTCCTCTCTCTCTCTCTTCACCTTTACTGTCTCTACAGTCTACTGTTCACCCATCTCATCTCCTCTCTCTCTCTCTTCACCTTTACTGTCTCTACAGTCTACTGTTCACCCATCTCATCTCCTCTCTCTCTTCACCTTTACTGTCTCTACAGTCTACTGTTCACCCATCTCATCTCCTCTCTCTCTCTCTTCACCTTTACTGTCTCTACAGTCTACTGTTCACCCATCTCCTCTCTCTCTCTCTTCACCTTTACTGTCTCTACAGTCTACTGTTCACCCATCTCATCTCCTCTCTCTCTCTCTTCACTTTTACTGTCTCTACAGTCTACTGTTCACCCATCTCATCTCCTCTCTCTCTCTCTTCACCTTTACTGTCTCTACAGTCTACTGTTCACCCATCTCTTCTCCTCTCTCTCTTCACCTTTACTGTCTCTACAGTCTACTGTTCACCCATCTCATCTCTCTCTCTCTTCACCTTTACTGTCTCTACAGTCTACTGTTCACCCATCTCACCTCCTCTCTCTCTCTCTTCACCTTTACTGTCTCTACAGTCTACTGTTCACCCATCTCATCTCCTCTCTCTCTCTCTTCACCTTTACTATCTCTACAGTCTACTGTTCACCCATCTCATCTCCTCTCTCTCTCTCTTCACCTTTACTGTCTCTACAGTCTACTGTTCACCCATCTCATCTCCTCTCTCTCTCTCTTCACCTTTACTGTCTCTACAGTCTACTGTTCACCCATCTCATCTCCTCTCTCTCTTCACCTTTACTGTCTCTACAGTCTACTGTTCACCCATCTCATCTCCTCTCTCTCTTCACCTTTACTGTCTCTACAGTCTACTGTTCACCCATCTCATCTCCTCTCTCTCTCTCTTCACCTTTACTGTCTCTACAGTCTACTGTTCACCCATCTCATCTCCTCTCTCTCTCTCTTCACCTTTACTGTCTCTACAGTCTACTGTTCACCCATCTCCTCTCTCTCTCTCTTCACCTTTACTGTCTCTACAGTCTACTGTTCTCTCATCTCCTCTCTCTCTCTCTTCACCTTTACTGTCTCTACAGTCTACTGTTCACCCATCTCATCTCCTCTCTCTCTTCACCTTTACTGTCTCTACAGTCTACTGTTCACCCATCTCACCTCCTCTCTCTCTCTCTTCACCTTTACTGTCTCTACAGTCTACTGTTCACCCATCTCATCTCCTCTCTCTCCCTCTTCACCTTTACTGTCTCTACAGTCTACTGTTCTCTCATCTCCTCTCTCTCTCTCTTCACCTTTACTGTCTCTACAGTCTACTGTTCACCCATCTCATCTCCTCTCTCTCTTCACCTTTACTGTCTCTACAGTCTACTGTTCACCCATCTCATCTCCTCTCTCTCTCTCTTCACTTTTACTGTCTCTACAGTCTACTGTTCACCCATCTCATCTCCTCTCTCTCTCTCTTCACCTTTACTGTCTCTACAGTCTACTGTTCACCCATCTCTTCTCCTCTCTCTCTTCACCTTTACTGTCTCTACAGTCTACTGTTCACCCATCTCATCTCTCTCTCTCTTCACCTTTACTGTCTCTACAGTCTACTGTTCACCCATCTCACCTCCTCTCTCTCTCTCTTCACCTTTACTGTCTCTACAGTCTACTGTTCACCCATCTCATCTCCTCTCTCTCTCTCTTCACCTTTACTATCTCTACAGTCTACTGTTCACCCATCTCATCTCCTCTCTCTCTCTCTTCACCTTTACTGTCTCTACAGTCTACTGTTCACCCATCTCATCTCCTCTCTCTCTCTCTTCACCTTTACTGTCTCTACAGTCTACTGTTCACCCATCTCATCTCCTCTCTCTCTTCACCTTTACTGTCTCTACAGTCTACTGTTCACCCATCTCATCTCCTCTCTCTCTTCACCTTTACTGTCTCTACAGTCTACTGTTCACCCATCTCATCTCCTCTCTCTCTCTCTTCACCTTTACTGTCTCTACAGTCTACTGTTCACCCATCTCATCTCCTCTCTCTCTCTCTTCACCTTTACTGTCTCTACAGTCTACTGTTCACCCATCTCCTCTCTATCTCTCTTCACCTTTACTGTCTCTACAGTCTACTGTTCTCTCATCTCCTCTCTCTCTCTCTTCACCTTTACTGTCTCTACAGTCTACTGTTCACCCATCTCATCTCCTCTCTCTCTTCACCTTTACTGTCTCTACAGTCTACTGTTCACCCATCTCATCTCCTCTCTCTCTCTCTTCACCTTTACTGTCTCTACAGTCTACTGTTCACCCATCTCATCTCCTCTCTCTCCCTCTTCACCTTTACTGTCTCTACAGTCTACTGTTCTCTCATCTCCTCTCTCTCTCTCTTCACCTTTACTGTCTCTACAGTCTACTGTTCACCCATCTCATCTCCTCTCTCTCTTCACCTTTACTGTCTCTACAGTCTACTGTTCACCCATCTCATCTCCTCTCTCTCTCTCTTCACCTTTACTGTCTCTACAGTCTACTGTTCACCCATCTCATCTCCTCTCTCTCTCTCTTCACCTTTACTGTCTCTACAGTCTACTGTTCACCCATCTCACCTCCTCTCTCTCTCTCTTCACCTTTACTGTCTCTACAGTCTACTGTTCACCCATCTCATCTCCTCTCTCTCTCTCTTCACCTTTACTGTCTCTACAGTCTACTGTTCACCCATCTCATCTCCTCTCTCTCTCTCTCTTCACCTATACTGTCTCTACAGTCTACTGTTCACCCATCTCATCTCCTCTCTCTCTCTCTTCACCTTTACTGTCTCTACAGTCTACTGTTCACCCATCTCATCTCCTCTCTCTCTCTCTTCACCTTTACTGTCTCTGCAGTCTACTGTTCACCCATCTCATCTCCTCTCTCTCTCTCTTCACCTTTACTGTCTCTACAGTCTACCGTTCACCCATCTCCTCTCTCTCTCTCTCTTCACCTTTACTGTCTCTACAGTCTACTGTTCTCTCATCTCCTCTCTCTCTCTCTTCACCTTTACTGTCTCTGCAGTCTACTGTTCACCCATCTCATCTCCTCTCTCTCTCTTCACCTTTACTGTCTCTACAGTCTACTGTTCACCCATCTCATCTCCTCTCTCTCTCTCTTCACCTTTACTGTCTCTACAGTCTACCGTTCACCCATCTCATCTCCTCTCTCTCTTCACATTTACTGTCTCTACAGTCTACTGTTCACCCATCTCATCTCATCTCTCTCTCTCTTCACCTTTACTGTCTCTACAGTCTACTGTTCACCCATCTCATCTCCTCTCTCTCTTCACCTTTACTGTCTCTACAGTCTACTGTTCACCCATCTCATCTCCTCTCTCTCTTCACCTTTACTGTCTCTACAGTCTACTGTTCACCCATCTCATCTCCTCTCTCTCTTCACCTTTACTGTCTCTACAGTCTACTGTTCACCCATCTCATCTCCTCTCTCTCTCTCTTCACCTTTACTGTCTCTACAGTCTACTGTTCACCCATCTCACCTCCTCTCTCTCTCTCTTCACCTTTACTGTCTCTACAGTCTACTGTTCACCCATCTCATCTCCTCTCTCTCTCTCTCTTCACCTTTACTGTCTCTACAGTCTACTGTTCACCCATCTCATCTCCTCTCTCTCTTCACCTTTACTGTCTCTACAGTCTACTGTTCACCCATCTCATCTCCTCTCTCTATCTCTTCACCTTTACTGTCTCTACAGTCTACTGTTCACCCATCTCTTCTCCTCTCTCTCTCTCTTCACCTTTACTGTCTCTACAGTCTACTGTTCACCCATCTCATCTCCTCTCTCTCTCTCTTCACCTTTACTGTCTCTACAGTCTACTGTTCACCTATCTCTTCTCCTCTCTCTCTCTCTTCACCTTTACTGTCTCTACAGTCTACTGTTCACCCATCTCATCTCCTCTCTCTCTCTCTTCACCTTTACTGTCTCTACAGTCTACTGTTCACCCATCTCATCTCCTCTCTCTCTTCACCTTTACTGTCTCTACAGTCTACTGTTCACCCATCTCATCTCCTCTCTCTCTTCACCTTTACTGTCTCTACAGTCTACTGTTCACCCATCTCCTCTCTCTCTCTCTTCACCTTTACTGTCTCTACAGTCTACTGTTCACCCATCTCATCTCCTCTCTCTCTCTCTTCACCTTTACTGTCTCTACAGTCTACTGTTCACCCATCTCATCTCCTCTCTCTCTCTCTCTTCACCTTAACTGTCTCTACAGTCTACTGTTCACCCATCTCATCTCCTCTCTCTCTCTCTTCACCTTTACTGTCTCTACAGTCTACTGTTCACCCATCTCATCTCCTCTCTCTCTCTCTTCACCTTTACTGTCTCTACAGTCTACTGTTCACCCATCTCATCTCCTCTCTCTCTCTCTTCACCTTTACTGTCTCTACAGTCTACTGTTCACCCATCTCACCTCCTCTCTCTCTCTCTTCACCTTTACTGTCTCTACAGTCTACCGTTCACCCATCTCACCTCCTCTCTCTCTCTCTTCACCTTTACTGTCTCTACAGTCTACCGTTCACCCATCTCACCTCCTCTCTCTCTCTCTTCACCTTTACTGTCTCTACAGTCTACTGTTCACCCATCTCATCTCATCTCCTCTCTTCACCTTTACTGTCTCTACAGTCTACTGTTCACCCATCTCATCTCCTCTCTTCACCTTTACTGTCTCTACAGTCTACTGTTCACCCATCTCATCTCATCTCCTCTCTTCACCTTTACTGTCTCTACAGTCTACTGTTCACCCATCTCATCTCATCTCCTCTCTTCACCTTTACTGTCTCTACAGTCTACTGTTCACTCATCTCATCTCATCTCCTCTCTTCACCTTTACTGTCTCTACAGTCTACTGTTCACCCATCTCATCTCCTCTCTCTCTTCACCTTTACTGTCTCTACAGTCTACTGTTCACCCATCTCATCTCATCTCCTCTCTTCACCTTTACTGCCTCTACAGTCTACTGTTCACCCATCTCATCTCCTCTCTTCACCTTTACTGTCTCTACAGTCTACTGTTCACCCATCTCATCTCATCTCCTCTCTTCACCTTTACTGTCTCTACAGTCTACTGTTCACTCATCTCATCTCATCTCCTCTCTTCACCTTTACTGTCTCTACAGTCTACTGTTCACCCATCTCATCTCCTCTCTTCACCTTTACTGTCTCTACAGTCTACTGTTCACCCATCTCATCTCATCTCCTCTCTTCACCTTTACTGTCTCTACAGTCTACTGTTCACCCATCTCACCTCCTCTCTCTCTCTCTTCACCTTTACTGTCTCTACAGTCTACTGTTCACCCATCTCATCTCCTCTCTCTCTCTCTTCACCTTTACTGTCTCTACAGTCTACTGTTCACCCATCTCATCTCCTCTCTCTCTTCACCTTTACTGTCTCTACAGTCTACTGTTCACCCATCTCATCTCCTCTCTCTCTTCACCTTTACTGTCTCTACAGTCTACTGTTCACCCATCTCCTCTCTCTCTCTCTTCACCTTTACTGTCTCTACAGTCTACTGTTCACCCATCTCATCTCCTCTCTCTCTCTCTTCACCTTTACTGTCTCTACAGTCTACTGTTCACCAATCTCATCTCCTCTCTCTCTCTCTTCACCTTTACTGTCTCTACAGTCTACTGTTCACCCATCTCATCTCCTCTCTCTCTCTCTTCACCTTTACTGTCTCTACAGTCTACTGTTCACCCATCTCATCTCCTCTCTCTCTCTCTTCACCTTTACTGTCTCTACAGTCTACTGTTCACCCATCTCACCTCCTCTCTCTCTCTCTTCACCTTTACTGTCTCTACAGTCTACCGTTCACCCATCTCACCTCCTCTCTCTCTCTCTTCACCTTTACTGTCTCTACAGTCTACCGTTCACCCATCTCACCTCCTCTCTCTCTCTCTCTCTCTTCACCTTTACTGTCTCTACAGTCTACTGTTCACCCATCTCATCTCCTCTCTTCACCTTTACTGTCTCTACAGTCTACTGTTCACCCATCTCATCTCATCTCCTCTCTTCACCTTTACTGTCTCTACAGTCTACTGTTCACCCATCTCATCTCATCTCCTCTCTTCACCTTTACTGTCTCTACAGTCTACTGTTTACTCATCTCATCTCATCTCCTCTCTTCACCTTTACTGTCTCTACAGTCTACTGTTCACCCATCTCATCTCCTCTCTCTCTTCACCTTTACTGTCTCTACAGTCTACTGTTCACCCATCTCATCTCATCTCCTCTCTTCACCTTTACTGCCTCTACAGTCTACTGTTCACCCATCTCATCTCCTCTCTTCACCTTTACTGTCTCTACAGTCTACTGTTCACCCATCTCATCTCATCTCCTCTCTTCACCTTTACTGTCTCTACAGTCTACTGTTCACCCATCTCATCTCATCTCCTCTCTCTCTTCACCTTTACTGTCTCTACAGTCTACTGTTCACCCATCTCATCTCCTCTCTCTCTCTCTTCACCTTTACTGTCTCTACAGTCTACTGTTCACCCATCTCATCTCATCTCCTCTCTTCACCTTTACTGTCTCTACAGTCTACTGTTCACCCATCTCATCTCCTCTCTCTCTCTCTTCACCTTTACTGTCTCTACAGTCTACCGTTCACCCATCTCATCTTCTCTCTCTCTCTTCACCTTTACTGTCTCTACAGTCTACTGTTCACCCATCTCATCTCCTCTCTCTCTTCACCTTTACTGTCTCTACAGTCTACTGTTCACCCATCTCATCTCCTCTCTCTCTTCACCTTTACTGTCTCTACAGTCTACTGTTCACCCATCTCACC
>NC_074668.1:84771929-84813945 GCF_029448725.1 Salvelinus fontinalis
ATGTGCTGAGTTACACACTGACTATACAGAACACTGCAGAAAGCCCCGGGATGTGCTGAGTTACACACTAACTATACAGATCACTGCAGAGAGCCCCGGGATGTGCTGAGTTACACACTGACTATACAGAACACTGCAGAGAGCCCCGGGATGTGCTGAGTTACACACTGACTATACAGAACACTGCAGAGAGCCCCGGGATGTGCCGAGTTACACACTGACTATACAGAACACTGCAGAGAGCCCCGAGATGTGCTGAGTTACACACTGACTATACAGAACACTGCAGAGAGCCCCGGGATGTGCTGAGTTACACACTGACTATACAGAACACTGCAGAGAGCCCCGGGATGTGCTGAGTTACACACTGACTATACAGAACACTGCAGAGAGCCCCGAGATGTGCTGAGTTACACACTGACTATACAGAACACTGCAGAGAGCCCCGGGATGTGCTGAGTTACACACTGACTATACAGAACACTGCAGAGAGCCCCGGGATGTGCTGAGTTACACACTGACTATACAGAACACTGCAGAGAGCCCCGGGATGTGCTGACATCAGCAGTAATGTCATCACAATGGACACACAAACGTGAGCACGTCTCACACACACACACACACACACACACACACACACACACACACACACACACACACACACACACATCAGTGTGAAAGACTAAATGACAAGAGGAGTAAATAGTCTGTGTTTGTTTAGGGGCGTGTGTGTGTGTCATCAGAATCTGCCCAGGGCCATAGAGGCCCCCTATTGATATTGTTGACATTATTCAGTAGTAGTTTGTTTGCCCTTCACATGAATCAGTTTGTACGTTCGGGATCATCAACTAGATTCAGCCCAGGGACCATTTCTTTCTTGAGTGGATGGTCGGGGTGTAGACTGCAAATTGACCGCAAGAAGCCCAAACAGATCTAATATTTGACTAAGACATTGTCATTTCAATCCTTGCTTACATTTGTACACGCCACGTCTCTCTACTATGCGTGGGAATACTTGGGAACAGATTTCCAAAATTAAAATCACTTGGAGCTGATTTCCAGGTGTTTTTACAGTCTTATGTCCAACAATAATAAATAAATAATTGGTCTGAAAACTTGGGGGGCCTAATAAACCCCCCATTGGAGGAACCCTGCTGTATGTCAACCCACTGTCACCTGGGATTCAGAGAACTCCATAACTCTTTAACCATGACTTGACCACTAGGGGTTGTGATCCGTTTCAGCATTGACCTTGATTTAGAAAAAACTACAAAGAAAAAAGTCTAGTCCGTGATTTCCTGGGTTATATGTTGCTAGACTGCAGCCCTGGATTTAATTGACTAGCGCAGCCAGTGATGTTTTCTCTGCTGACGTGTGTGTTGGACTAGGTGTGGGGAAGCATCTTGAGAAAGAGGTGAAGGCTGTTGTGTCAATATTTGCACTGGATATAAAGAACTGCATGTGCACTTGACTGGAGTGACCTAGGTTCTACACACCCACACTATCTACACGACCTACAGCACTGGTGTCCAATCAACTCACCAACTCATGTTGTAAATCTGACTGATAGTGAATGAATGCACTCTTGAAATCTGGAACTAGTGATTTATGAGCAATATATCATGATCAATTCCTGATTAATAAATAAAGTACATGCAAATGAAGTTGCTTCTTTACCCAATTCTAAGTTCAACCCCTTAACTGGAATCCCTATTGGTTCAACTGCCATGTCAGTTTGCCAGATGAGAACAAATAGGAACATTTGTTTTTCTCTTGGACATCATTGCACACGCAATAGAACAGCAGAATAGTGTACTGCAATTTTACTTTGCAACACTCCTCACCTTCGTTGACAAAACAAACAATAACAGCGGCCGTGGGGCGGACAGTGCCTCTCTTTCCTCTACTGAGGATTCCATCTTTAAGGGTCAATCTGCGATTTGATACTTTCATTTTTGGACTTATAAATGAACTGTATATACACATTGTTTCTTGAAGAATATAACTTTTATAAATGCCTTATCAGCTTAGTTCAATTGCCTAACCCCATCAGAACCCAACATATTAGCTTGTTTGTTTTACTCTGTTTGTAAACAGTGTACTTGTAAACAAACTGTATTGCTTCAAAACATGGTTAAAGCTGCATTCTATAGCTTTGTGCGCGACCTGACAGAATTCAGATATAAATGGGAGTTATAGATCTGTCATTGAAGCAATTCCATGTGCACTATTTCTATGCTTCCCCTCTTTAAGTTTCCTTTTTGTGTTTTTTTTTACTTAGCGTTTCGTACACAAATGACTTAAATGTAATGTAAATGTACACCAGGTTCAAACTGCTGAAAATACAATGTTTTTTGGTTGTTAAAAATATATTTCACAGCGGTTTAGATGGTACAATGTAAACAATGTCTTTGAGGTGCTGGATATAAATCATCTATTCAGCAAATGATTGAAAGAGACTCTGCCCACTGCAATCTGGCTCCCATGTGGTTTATTAGTGACATCATTTCCACTTTACTTTAGATCTTCATCAGGCCTCACTTGAAAACAGTGGTGGCTGGTGGCACGTTAAATCGGAAGACGAGAGCTTAGTATGGCTGGAACGGAATAAATGGAATGGTATCAAACACTTGTTCCATGTTTTTGTAAGCATTCCATTCACACCATTTCAGCCATTACTATGAGTCGTCCTCTCCTCACCAGCCTCCTCTGTTCGATAACGTGATAACTATTGACATGTGTTTTCTAACATAACCCTCCTCTTCCACCCCTGGGTCGTCAGGATGATTGACACCCTATATGAGTGGATTTGGTGGGACCGCTTCTGGCTGCCAGTCAACCTGACCTGGGCGGACCTAGAGGACAGAGATGGGCGTGTCTACGCCAAAGCCTCTGACCTCTATGTGACGTTGCCTTACGCCATAGTCTTCCTACTGGTCAGATACCTGTTCGAAAGGTGAGCTTGCTGAACATATAGGGGCAGTTTCCCAGACAGAGATTAAGCCTTGACTAAGAAACATGTTCTCCTGTAGTCCTGTATGGCTCAGTTAATAGAGCATGGCGCTTGCATTGCCAGGATTGACGGTTTGATACCCAGGACCACCTATACCTAAAATGTATGCACACTTGACTGTATGCGGCTTTGGATAAAAGTCTGCTAAATGGCATGTACAGTGCAGTGAAAAGTATTTGTCTGATTTTTGATACTGAATGTTATCAGATCTTCAACCAAAACCTACGATCTTCAACCAAAACCTATTTTATTTATTTAATTTTATTTATTCAAAGTTATCCAACACCCAATTCTCCTGTGTGAAAAGTAATTTCCCCCTTGCACTCAATAACTGGTTGAGCCACCTTTATCTGCAATAACTGCAACCAAACACTTCCTGTAGTTGTTGATCAGTCTCTCACGTCGCTGTGGAGGAATGTTGTCCCACTCTTCCATGTAGAACTGCTTTAACTCAGCGACATTTGTGGGTTTTTTTAAGCGTGAACTCCTCGTTTCAAGTCCTGCCACAACATCTCATCTGGGATTAGGTCTGGACTTTGGCCATTCCAAAACTTCAAATGTGTTGCTTTTTAGACATTTTCATGTAGACTTGATTGTGTGTTTTGGATCATTGTCTTGCAGCATGACCCAGCTGTGTTTCAGTTTCAGCTCACAGACGGATGGCCTGACATTCTCCTGTAGAATTCTGTTACACAGAGCAGAATTCATGGCTCCTTCTATTAAGGCAAGTCGTCCAGGTCCTGACTCCTGAGGCAGCAAAGCATCCCCAAACCATCACACTACCACCACCATGCTGACCGTTGGTATGAGGTTCTTACTGTGGATTGCAGTGTTTGGTTTTCACCAGACATAATGGGACCCATCTCATCTAAACAGTTGACTCAAGTTTGCCAAGAAGCACCAGGATGATCATCAAGACTCTTGGAAGAATGTTCTATGGACAGATGAGTCAAAAGTATAACTTTTTGGACGTCATGGGTCCATTAGGTTTGAGTGCCTTGCTCAAGGGCACGTTGACAGAGCCTTGTCGGCTTGGGGATTCGTACCAGCAGCCTTTAAGTTACTGGCCCAATGCTTTAACCACTAGGCTACCTGCGACACATTGCATCCAAAGGTGGCACAACCAGTTATTGAGTGTAAGGGGGAATTACTTTTTCACACAGGGGCATTGGGTGTTGCATAACTTTGTTATGAAATAAGTATGTAATTGTTGTGTTATATGTTCACTCAGGTTCCTTTATCTAATATTAAGATTTGGTTGAATATGTGGTAACATTCAGTATAAACAATATGTGAAAGTAGAGAAAATTAGAAAGGGGGCAAATACTTTTTCACAGCACTGTAATATATTATATTTTGTTCAATGGAGATTTTCCATTGAAATGGTTTCTAGTCCAGGACTATGCTGTGTCCAGAGAACCGGCTCATGCCCCATGCTGTTTATATACTACTAAACCATGTTTAGTTCAAACCTTTATTTCAAACCTCTACTTCACTGTCTCCTTACATCATAGAATTCCTACTCATCAGAAACCAGTTTGAAAGGAGAGCTCGCTGAACAAAAAAAGCCCCTTTTATAGGTTGCTACAGGAAAGTAGATGTTAAGTTACAATTGAACCTGCTTTGCTACTGTGTTTGTGCGTGCGTCTGTGTCTATATTCAAGTTCATTTAGTTTGAGGCAATGATTCTCGTTTGCTGTGTAGTTAATCTCACCTGTGAAAACTTGCATGTGCCTACAAGGTAAAAATTCTAGCAGTTTTGAAAATGAAAAAATCGGAACATTCTGCCCCATTGTAAAGTCCACTATATTTGACTGCATGTGTATGTTGTCCCCCAGGTTGATAGCCACGCCTCTAGCAGCCTCAGTGGGGATCCGGGAGAAGGCCAGACTGAGAGTAGCAGACAACCCCATCCTCGAGCTTTACTATCTCTCTCACTCCAGAAACCCTGGCCAGGTATTAACCCTACATATTAGAAAACACACTTACACCTTTTACATATACACCTAATTATTAGTGTCAAATATGCACTATGAGATCATAGACATTCTAATGAATAGTACAAACCCTGCCCCTCTGGCACGCTGGTCAAACCCTGCCCATCTGGCACGCTGGTCAAACCCTGCCCATCTGGCACTCTGGTCAAACCCTGCCCATCTGGCACTCTGGTCAAACCCTGCCCATCTGGCACTCTGGTCAAACCCTGCCCATCTGGCACTCTGGTCAAACCCTGCCCATCTGGCACTCTGGTCAAACCCTGCCCATCTGGCACTCTGGTCAAACCCTGCCCATCTGGCACTCTGGTCAAACCCTGCCCCTCTGGCACTCTGGTCAAACCCTGCCCCTCTGGCACTCTGGTCAAACCCTGCCCATCTGGCACTTTGGTCAAACCCTGCCCATCTGGCAGCCTGCCAAAACCCTGCCCATCTGGCACTCTGGTCAAACCCTGCCCATCTGGCACGCTGGTCAAACCCTGCCATCTGGCACTCTGGTCAAACCCTGCCCATCTGGCACGCTGGTCAAACCCTGCCATCTGGCACGCTGGTCAAACCCTGCCCCTCTGGCACTCTGGTCAAACCCTGCCCATCTGGCACTCTGGTCAAACCCTGCCCATCTGGCACTCTGGTCAAACTCTGCCCCTCTGGCACTCTGGTCAAACCCTGCCCCTCTGGCACTCTGGTCAAACCCTGCCCATCTGGCACTCTGGTCAAACCCTGCCATCTGGCACGCTGGTCAAACCCTGCCCATCTGGCACTCTGGTCAAACCCTGCCCATCTGGCACTCTGGTCAAACCCTCCCCATCTGGCACTCTGGTCAAACCCTGCCCATCTGGCACTCTGGTCAAACCCTGTGTATCTGGCACTCTGGTCAAACCCTGCCCATCTGGCACTCTGGTCAAACCCTGCCCATCTGGCACTCTGGTCAAACCCTGCCCATCTGGCACTCTGGTCAAACCCTGCCCATCTGGCACTCTGGTCAAACCCTGCCCATCTGGCACTCTGGTCAAACCCTGGCCATCTGGCACTCTGGTCAAACCCTGGCCATCTGGCACTCTGGTCAAACCCTGCCATCTGGCACTCTGGTCAAACCCTGCCCATCTGGCACTCTGGTCAAACCCTGCCCATCTGGCACTCTGGTCAAACCCTGCCATCTGGCACTCTGGTCAAACCCTGCCATCTGGCACTCTGGTCAAACCCTGCCCATCTGGCACTCTGGTCAAACCCTGCCCATCTGGCACTCTGGTCAAACCCTGCCCATCTGGCACTTTGGTCAAACCCTGACCATCTGGCACTCTGGTCAAACCCTGCCCATCTGGCACTCTGGTCAAACCCTGCCATCTGGCACTCTGGTCAAACCCTGCCATCTGGCACTCTGGTCAAACCCTGCCCATCTGGCACTCTGGTCAAACCCTGCCCATCTGGCACTCTGGTCAAACCCTGCCATCTGGCACTCTGGTCAAACCCTGCCATCTGGCACTCTGGTCAAACCCTGCCCATCTGGCACTCTGGTCAAACCCTGCCCATCTGGCACTCTGGTCAAACCCTGACCATCTGGCACTCTGGTCAAACCCTGACCATCTGGCACTCTGGTCAAACCCTGCCCATCTGGCACTCTGGTCAAACCCTGCCCATCTGGCACTCTGGTCAAACCCTGACCATCTGGCAGCCTGGTCAAACCCTGCCCCTCTGGCACGCTGGTCAAACCCTGCCCATCTGGCACTCTGGTCAAACCCTGCCCCTCTGGCACTCTGGTCAAACCCTGCCATCTGGCACTCTGGTCAAACCCTGCCCATCTGGCACTCTGGTCAAACCCTGCCCATCTGCCACTCTGGTCAAACCCTGCCCATCTGGCACTCTGGTCAAACCCTGACCATCTGGCAGCTTGGTCAAACCCTGCCCCTCTGGCACTCTGGTCAAACCCTGCCCATCTGGCACTCTGGTCAAACCCTGCCCATCTGGCACTCTGGTCAAACCCTGCCCATCTGGCACTCTGGTCAAACCCTGCCCATCTGGCACTCTGGTCAAACCCTGCCCATCTGGCACTCTGGTCAAACCCTGCCCATCTGGCACTCTGGTCAAACCCTGCCCCTCTGGCAGCCTGGTCAAACCCTGCCCCTCTGGCACGCTGGTCAAACCCTGCCCCTCTGGCACGCTGGTCAAACCCTGCCCATCTGGCACTCTGGTCAAACCCTGCCCCTCTGGCACTCTGGTCAAACCCTGCCATCTGGCACTCTGGTCAAACCCTGCCCATCTGGCACTCTGGTCAAACCCTGCCCATCTGGCACTCTGGTCAAACCCTGCCCATCTGGCACTCTGGTCAAACCCTGCCCATCTGGCAGCCTGGTCAAACCCTGCCCATCTGGCACTCTGGTCAAACCCTGCCCATCTGGCACTCTGGTCAAACCCTGTGTATCTGGCACTCTGGTCAAACCCTGCCCATCTGGCACTCTGGTCAAACCCTGCCCATCTGGCACTCTGGTCAAACCCTGCCCATCTGGCACTCTGGTCAAACCCTGCCCATCTGGCACTCTGGTCAAACCCTGCCCATCTGGCACTCTGGTCAAACCCTGCCCATCTGGCACTCTGGTCAAACCCTGCCCATCTGGCACTCTGGTCAAACCCTGCCATCTGGCACTCTGGTCAAACCCTGCCATCTGGCACTCTGGTCAAACCCTGCCCATCTGGCACTCTGGTCAAACCCTGCCCATCTGGCACTCTGGTCAAACCCTGCCCATCTGGCACTCTGGTCAAACCCTGCCCATCTGGCACTCTGGTCAAACCCTGCCCATCTGGCACTCTGGTCAAACCCTGCCCATCTGGCACTCTGGTCAAACCCTGCCCATCTGGCACTCTGGTCAAACCCTGCCCATCTGGCACTCTGGTCAAACCCTGCCATCTGGCACTCTGGTCAAACCCTGCCCATCTGGCACTCTGGTCAAACCCTGCCATCTGGCACTCTGGTCAAACCCTGCCATCTGGCACTCTGGTCAAACCCTGCCCATCTGGCAGCCTGCCAAAACCCTGTGTATCTGGCACTCTGGTCAAACCCTGCCATCTGGCAGCCTGCCAAAACCCTGTGTATCTGGCACTCCTGAAATCCTGGTTGGAGGATGCTGATGCTCTGACCAACTCATTGGCCATGTGGTTAGTGCGTCAGCCCTGAGATTGGAAGGTTGGGGGTTTGATCCCTGGTCTAGTCATACCAAAGACAACAAATATTTCCTGACGCTGCTCTGCTGGGGAGTCAGCATTAAGGAGCTGGATTGTAGCATATGACCCTGCGATTAAAAATTCAAGTAAATTTGGTTGGATTCAAGTTAATTCACCTGTCCAGGGGGTGTACTTGTCCAGCTGCCTCAGGCTACAGGTATAGGAGATGGGCTCAGGCCCTATGGGCCATTCTGGCTCAGACAGGGGTACTATCAGACAGTATATCTGCTGTTCAGACCTGTGGTCGTGTACATCACCCAGATGTCCAGCTAACCAACCTCTAATGCAGATACTATGCTCCAGGACAGATGTTTTGGTCCATGACTCACCATGTGGTCATGAGGGATGTTAATGTTTATCCACATGACTTTCACCCTTTACCCACCTCTCCACACGAGGTGTGTGTGCGTGAGCGAGTGTGTAAGTGTGTGTGTCAATGGTGTAAGTGTGTGTGTCAATGCGTCTATGTGTTGCTTGTGTGTGTGAATTTCCACGCGTCTGTGTGCATCTGCGTGCGTGTGTGTGTGAGCCTCCTGATGTGTGTATATCATCAGACGGTCTAGACAGTCTTTGAGGGGATTAGTGAAACCTCACACCACGAGACCTCTCTCTCAGATCGAACCTGATGGTTATTTTGCTGAATGGAGACAATCTCCAGTGAGAGATCATCAGCTCCTCTATCTGCTAATAACTGTCTGCTGATGACTGCTACACAGCACTCATGGTCCAGTGTCTTACCGGAATCTCAAGTAGCCAGCGAAATGAAACAAGTAGCCATCTAGTGGGGACAAACTTGCCCTACTAAAGTGAATTTGGTGACATCTGAATTACCCCAATTTATTGAAGTCAACTTAGCATAAGGGTTAGTAGTCCTCTGTGTAGCTGGCGCTAATCAAACACACTTGGTTCTGAACTTGTGCGTGTGTGTGTGTATGTCTGTGTCCCAGGCAGTTAAAGATGGTCTGTCTAAGAAGAGCGGCTGGTGCGTTAGGCAGGTGGAGCGCTGGTTCAGAAAGAGAAGAAACCAGGATCGTCCCGGAGTACTGAAGAAGTTCAGAGAGGCTGGGTAAAACTGTGTGTTGTGTGTGAGAGTATGCTTATTCCACATTTTCACCTTTCACTCAGTAGTGTTATTCTTCTTCTTCTTATATTAGTGTCCCTTGTCTGTCTCGGTCTCTGTCTCTGTCTTGCAGTTGGAGGTTTGTGTTCTATCTGTTGGCGTTAATTGGAGGAGTTGTGTCCCTGTATGATGTGAGTAGTGACTCTAGTGATCCTCTGCTTCACAAACACAAGTGTTTACAGATAGCAATTCAGCGCGTGTGGAGAGATTGGAGAAATGGAGAACGTCTTTTCAGTCATTCTGCCCTGAAGTGAAGGAGGAGAGAGGCGGATGAGGGGAAGAGGGGAGGAGAGGACAGAGAGAGGCGGATAAGGGGAAGAGGGGAGGAGAGGACAGAGAGAGGCGGATGAGGGGAAGAGGAGAGGACAGAGAGAGGCGGATAAGGGGAAGAGGGGAGGACAGAGAGAGGTGGATAAGGGGATAGGGGAGGAGAGGACAGAGAGAGGTGGATAAGGGGAAGAGAGGAGGAGAGGACAGAGAGAGGCGGATGAGGGGAAGAGGAGAGGACAGAGAGAGGCGGATGAGGGGAAGAGGAGAGGACAGAGAGAGGCGGATGAGGGGAAGAGGAGAGGACAGAGAGAGGCGGATAAGGGGAAGAGGGGAGGAGAGGACAGAGAGAGGCGGATAAGGGGATAGGGGAGGAGAGGACAGAGAGAGGCGGATAAGGGGAAGAGAGGAGGAGAGGACAGAGAGAGGCGGATGAGGGGAAGAGGAGAGGACAGAGAGAGGCGGATGAGGGGAAGAGGAGAGGACAGAGAGAGGTGGATAAGGGGATAGGGGAGGAGAGGACAGAGAGAGGCGGATAAGGGGAAGAGAGGAGGAGAGGACAGAGAGAGGCGGATGAGGGGAAGAGGAGAGGACAGAGAGAGGCGGATGAGGGGAAGAGGAGAGGACAGAGAGAGGCGGATGAGGGGAAGAGGAGAGGACAGAGAGAGGCGGATAAGGGGAAGAGGGGCGGAGAGGACAGAGAGAGGCGGATAAGGGGAAGAGGGGAGGAGAGGACAGAGAGAGGTGTATAAGGGGAAGAGGAGAGGAGAGGACAGAGAGAGGCGGATAAGGGGAAGAGGGGAGGAGAGGACAGAGAGAGGCGGATAAGGGGAAGAGGGGAGGAGAGGACAGAGAGAGGCGGATAAGGGGAAGAGGGGAGGAGAGGACAGAGAGAGGTGGATAAGGGGAAGAGGGGAGGAGAGGACAGAGAGAGGCGGATAAGGGGAAGAGGGGAGGAGAGGACAGAGAGAGGCGGATAAGGGGAAGAGGGGAGGAGAGGACAGAGAGAGGCGGATAAGGGGAAGAGGGGAGGAGAGGTCAGAGAGAGGCGGATAAGGGGAAGAGGGGAGGAGGAGAGAGAGAGGCGGATAAGGGGAAGAGGGGAGGAGAGGACAGAGAGAGGCGGATAAGGGGAAGAGGGGAGGAGAGGACAGAGAGATGAGCTCTATGGGAATTTGACGGTGATGGCTTCAGCAAGTGTCTGAAGGCCTTGAGGGCAATGCCAGTTGAAATTGAAGGCATCATGATGAGATTGTCCTGTAATGTTCTTTAATGATTTCCCTGCATGTTTCTCCTTTTGTTTTGTATTTCAGAAAGAATGGTTTTATGATACGCGGGAAGTGTGGAATGGATTTCCTAAACAGGTGCGTGTGTGTGCGTGCGTGTGTGTGCGTGTGTGTGTGTGTGTGTGTGTGTGTGTGTGTGTGTGTGTGTGTGTGTGTGTGTGTGTGTGTGTGTGTGTGTGTGTGTGTGTGTGTGTGTGTGTGTGTGTGTGTGTTCTAGTCATTAGGCCTAGTACTGAGAGATTAGTGCTTTTTGAGGTCAGTTCGATTAGGATTTTTGGTTTCTGTATGCATTATGTGGATTGAATGCTGAAACAATACAGAATAAAACAGTGAATAACAGTGCCATGATGGTAGTGCCCAACAGTGCCCATTACTCCTTATTATTCACATTACTTGACTTTAATAAAATATGTTTGGGGCTTATTTTGGACCTAAGCTTGTCACCTACCTTCCCGCCTTTGGGACAACGACTCCCATTGTTGTGACGGAGACATGATCATCTCGTCGATATATACAGATCTCTGCCCACACCAGCCGGACAAGTAGGCATATAGAATATTGGTGGGTTGGAAACTACAACTCCCTACTACATCACACAGTTCAGGCTTCATCTGATTTCTCTCTAGAGAAACTACAACACCCTACTACATCACATAGTTCAGGCTTGATCTGATTTCTCTCTAGAGAAACTACAACTCCCTACTACATCGCACAGTTTAGGCTTGATCTGATTTCTCTCTAGAGAAACTACAACACCCTACTACATCACACAGTTCA
This sequence comes from Salvelinus fontinalis, assembly GCF_029448725.1. NCBI lineage: Eukaryota > Metazoa > Chordata > Actinopteri > Salmoniformes > Salmonidae > Salvelinus > Salvelinus fontinalis. The sequence goes on from NC_074668.1 coordinate 84,783,603, forward strand.
GGCTTGATCTGATTTCTCTCTAGAGAAACTACAACACCCTACTACATCACATAGTTCAGGCTTCATCTGATTTCTCTCTAGAGAAACTGCACATTGAGCTCACAGAAAAAATGCAAATAATTGAACTGACGTCGGTCAATTAGTTGTAATTGTTTTCCGGTTAGTCGCTCAGCACTACTGGTCATTTACCAGGGTGATTTTGAAGAGCTCTCACACTCTCCTTACTCTTCTCACGTGTCTCCACACTAGTATAACCAACCAGGAAGAACAACAACATATCATACTTGAACAGACGCCACTTGGCAGCATTTTCAAACTCCAGATTTAGGAGTTTGCTCACACATCAAACATATACAACTTGTTGATAATATTTATTCTCAGGTCCAAAACAGACAGGTCCATATTTAGTAGTGAGACTAGTTTTAAAATGTATTTTTAACAAGTGGAGGAATGTGTGTATGGTTTAGATTGCTGTTCAGTCTTTACTGGGTGCCAGGTCCTAATCAAAGGAATGATGATGTCACACAAACTGGAGTGGCGAGGCTAGGATTATGTTTGATCAGGCTCCACACCTAACAATGTTGCCTGGGGTTTAAAGCAGCTCTAAGTATATACAGATCACGTCCCAGATGGCACCTCCTATTGGCCCTGGTCAAACGTAGTGCACTACATCAGGACTAGAGTGCCATTTGGGATGAAGGCGTAGTTTGTAGAGAGATTTTAGATGTGTTTTATGTGATTGTATTTGCAACAAAGAATTCAACACAGTTGGTAACTATTTGGTATCCAACTTGTTGGCCTACTTAGTAGGGCTAATTTTGATGAATCCCCCAAAATAATAAGTGGTATTAGATCGACTAATTATTATGCAATTGCAATTTTAACCATGTAGTTGCTAAGAAAAAAACATGTGTCGCGTAGGATAAAACACCATGTAGCTCTGGGGCCGTATATATCAATCAAATTCAATCAATCAAATGTATTCATAAAGCCCTTTTTACATCAGCCGATGTCACAAAGTGCTGTACAGAAATCCAGCCTAAAACCCCAAACAGCAAGCAATGCAGATGTAGAAGCACGGTGGCTAGGAAAAACTCCCTAGAAAGGCAGGAACCTAGAAAGAAACCTAGAGAGGAACCAGGCTCTGAGATGTGGCCAGTCCTCTTTTGGCTGTGCCGGGTGGAGATTATAACAGAACATGGCCAAGATGTTCAAACGTTCATAGATGACCAGCAGGGTCAAATAATAATAATCACAGTGGTTGTAGAGGGTGCAACAGGTCAGCACCTCAGGAGGAAATGTCAGTTGGCTTTTCATAGCTGAGCATTCAGAGATAGAGACAGCAGGTGCGGTAGAGAAAGAGAGTCGAAAACAGCAGGTCCGGGACAAGGTAGCACGTCCGTCGAACAGGTCAGGTTTCCATAGCCGCAGTCAGAACAGTTGAAACTGGAGCAGCAGCACGGCCAGGTGGACTGGGGACAGCAAGGAGTCATCAGGCCAGGTAGTACTGAGGCATGGTCCTAGGGCTCAGGTCCTCCGAGAGAAAGAGAGAGCGAATTAAAGGGAGCATACTTAAATTCACACAGGACACCGGATAAGACAGGAGAAATACTCCAGATATAACAGACTGACCCTAGCCCCCCGACAGAAACTATTGCAGCATAATTACTGGCGGCTGAGACATGAGGGGACGGGAGACACTGTGGCCCCATCCGACTATACCTCCGGACAGGGCCAACCAAGCAGGATATAACCCCACCCACTTTGCCAAAGCACAGCCCCCACACCACTAGAGGGATATCTTCAACCACCAACTTACTACCCTGAGAAAAGGCAGAGTATAGCCCACGAAGATCTCCCCCAAGCACGAACCCGGACAGGAAGATCACGTCAGAGACTTAACCCACTCAAGTGACGCACCCCTCCTAGGTGGAAGAGCACCAGTAAGCCAGTGACTCAGCCCCCGTAAAATGGTTAGAGGCAGAGATTCCAGTGGAGAGAGGGGAACCGGCCAGGCAGAGACAGCAGTGCTTTTCCGTTCACCTTCACACCCCTGGGCCAGACTACACTCAATCATAGGACCTACTGAAGAGATGAGTCTTCAATAAAGACTTAGAGGTTGAGACCGAGTCTGCGTCTCTCACATGTATAGGCAGACCATTCCATAAAAATGGAGCTCTATAGGAGAAAGCCCTGCCTCCAGCTGTTTGCTTAGGAATTCTAGGGACAGTAAGGAGCCTGCGTCTTGTGACCGTAGCGTACGTGTAGGTATGTACGGCAGGACCAAATCAGAAAGATAGCTAGTAGCAAGCCCATGTAATGCTTTGTAGGTTAGCAGTAAAACCTTGAAATCAGCCCTTGCCTTAACAGGAAGCCATTGTAGAGAGGCTAGCACTGGAGTAATATGATCAAATCTTTTGGTTCTAGTCAAGATTCTAGCAGTCGTGTTTAGCACTAACTGAAGTTTATTTTGTGCTTTATCCGGGTAGCCGGAAACTAGAGCATTGCAGTAGTCTAATCTATAAGTGACAAAAGCGTCATTTTTGGACAAAGTTTCAGATTTTTGCAATGTTACATAGATGGAAAAAGCTGTCCTTGAAACAGGCATCTCTAAGTAGGAGTGCTGATCTAGGACCAGTTGTCCCCTGTCCATGTTGTCTTATTCATTGTGATCTAAAAGTCAAAACTGATCTTAAATCATCACTCTACTCTGAGATGCTTGATGGCTACACAGCCCCTGATTTCTTTGCCCCAGCTAGAGACACTGTCTCCGTTCGAAATGGCTCCCTATTTAGTGCACTACTTTTGAACAGAGGCCTTTGCACTATATAGGGAATACGGTGCCATTTCAGACGCAAACACTCAGACAAAGGAGAAGGGATTTGGAGAGCGCTTTGTTTTGAGTCCGTTCTGTTGGACTGTGATTCATTCATGGCACTGTAAGATTATGTTACCTGTTACTGGTGTTTCTCTCTCTCCCTCTCTACACACATCTCATTATCTCTCTCTCCTCTCTCTACACGCATCTCATTATCTCTCTCTCTCTCTCTCTCTCTCTCTCTCTCTCTCTCTCTCTCTCTCTCTCTCTCTCTCTCTCTACACGCATCTCATTATCTCTCTCTCTCTCTACACACATCTCATTATCTCTCTCTCCTCTCTCTACACACATCTCATTATCTCTCTCTCCTCTCGCTACACACATCTCATTATCTCTCTCTCTCTACACACATCTCATTATCTCTCTCTCTCTACACACATCTCATTATCTCTCTCTCCCTCTCTCTACACACATCTCATTATCTCTCTCCCTCTACACCTCTCATTATCTCTCTCTCTCTACACACCTCATTATCTCTCTCTCTTTCTCTCTCTCTCTCTACACACATCTCATTATCTCTCTCTCTCTCTCTCTCTCTCTCTCTACACACACATCTCATTATCTCTCTCTCTCTCTCTCTCTCTACACACATCTCATTATCTCTCTCTCTCTCTCTACACACATCTCATCATCTCTCTCTCTCTCTACACACATCTCATTATCTCTCTCTCTACACACATCTCATTATCTCTCTCTCTCTCTCTCTATACACACACATCTCATTATCTCTCTCTCTCTCTCTCTACACACATCTCATTATCTCTCTCTCTCTCTACACACATCTCATTATCTCTCTCTACACACATCTCATTATCTCTCTCTCTCTATACACACATCTCATTATCTCTCTTTCTCTCTTTCTCTCTCTACACACATCTCATTATCTCTCTCTCTCTCTACACACCTCATTATATATCTCTCTCTCTCTCTCTACACACCTCATTATATCTCTCTCTCTACACACCTCATTATCACTCTCTCTCTCTCTCTCTCTCCCTCTCTCTCTCTACACACATCTCATTATCTATCTCTATTTCTCTCTCTCTCTCTCTCTCTCTCTCTCTCTCTCTTTCTCTCTCTCTCTCTCTCTCTCTCTCTCTCTCTCTCTCTCTCTAGACTATGCTGGATTCTCAGTACTGGTACTACATCCTGGAAATGAGCTTCTATGGTTCTCTTCTGTTCAGAGTCACCTTTGATGTCAAGAGGAAGGTGAGAGTCGGGGATCCCAGTCCCTGCCAGCCCCTATGGGCTTTTCTCAAGCTCTGCTTTCTTTCCCATACACCTGCATTATCTTCCTCTCTGACCCGTTTACCTGCTTCTCATAAGATGGAAAAACAAGAGGTCCTGAAGCTCTGCTTTCTTTCCCATACACCTGCATTATCTTCCCCTCTCTGACCCGTTTACCTGCTTCTCATAAGATGGAAAAACAAGAGGTCCTGAAGCTCTGCTTTCTTTCCCACACACCTGCATTATCTTCCCCTCTCTGACCCGTTTACCTGCTTCTCATAAGATGGAAAAACAAGAGGTCCTGAAGCTCTGCTTTCTTTCCCACACACCTGCATTATCTTCCCCTCTCTGACCCGTTTACCTGCTTCTCATAAGATGGAAAAACAAGAGGTCCTGAAGCTCTGTTTTCTATCCCATACACCTGCATTATCTTCCTCTCTGACCCGTTTACCTGCTTCTCATAAGATGGAAAAACAAGAGGTCCTGAAGCACTGCTTTCTCACATTAGTTACCTACTGCAGTCCTAATTAGATAGCGGCCTGCCTGCCACCTCTGACAGGCCAGCGCATTAAATGTCTTATGGAGATGAAAAGTAGAAAGTGTGTAGAAATGACCAAATCAGGAAATCAACTAAGTATTTTTTATCAAAGTAAATTGCAGTTGGCTACTCATAAGCAATTACAGTTAATGATCATTTCCACTATATGATACACACTATTAGCCGTTTATTAGTTGTTCCAACATGCTCAACATTGTCCATCTGCCTGCTTAGTTATGCATGTCACACTATCAAGTGATTATGGACACGTAGTAGAATAACAACAGTAGCAACAGCAACAACAGCGACAGGGGAAGATGTTTGTTGTGTTGTCTCCTCTAGGACTTTAAGGAACAGATCATCCACCATTTGGCCACCCTGACGCTGCTGTCCTTCTCTTGGTGTGTCAACTACATCCGTATAGGAACCCTGGTGATGCTCATCCACGATGCCTCCGACGTCCTGCTAGAGGTCTGCTACCATGTGGAGTGTCTGTGTGTGGTGTGTTCTGTGTGGTGTGTTCTGTGTGGTGTGTTCTGTGTGTGGTGTGTTCTGTGTGTGGTGTGTTGTGTGTGGTGTGTTCTGTGTGTGGTGTGTTCTATGTGTGTGTGGCAGACACTTTTTATTCATTTTTTTTTACCCCTTTTTCTCCCCAATTTTGTGGTATCCAATTGGTAGATAAAGTCTTGTCTCATCGCTGAAACTCCCGTACGGACTCGGGAGAGGCGAAGGTCGAGAGCCGTGCGTCCACCTGAACACAACCCAACCTAACCGCACTGCTTCTTAACACAATGCCCACTTCACCCGGAAGCCAGCCGCACCAATGTGTCGGAGGAAACTCTGTACACCTGGCCACCGTGTCAGTGTGCGCTGCGCCCGGCCCGCCACAGGAGTTGATAGTGCGTGATGGGACAAGGACATGCCTGCCGGCCAAACCCTCCCCTAACCCAGACGACACTGGGCCAATTGTGCGCCACCCCATGGGTCTCCCGGTTCGCAGCCGGCTGCGACACAGCCTGGACCCGAACCCAAAATCTCTGGTAGCACAGTTAGCACTGCGATGCAGAGCCTTAGACCACTGAGCCACTCGGGAGGCCAAGAGTGGCAGACACTTTTATCCAGAGCAACGGTTACGTCCCAAATGGCCCCCTGGTAAACATAGGGCTCATGTTAACAGTAGTGCACTGAAGAGAAACAGGTGCATATAGAGCACCCCCATAGTGAGCTGTGTGTTCCTGGTAGCGGGGAGACTCACTGTGTGTTTCTGGTAGCGGGGAGACTCACTGTGTGTTTCTGGTAGCGGGGAGACTCACTGTGTGTTTCTGGTAGCGGGGAGACTCACTGTGTGTTTCTGGTAGCGGGGAGACTCACTGTGTGTTTCTGGTAGCGGGGAGACTCACTGTGTGTTTCTGGTAGCGGGGAGACTCACTGTGTGTTTCTGGTAGCGGGGAGACTCACTGTGTGTTTCTGGTAGCGGGGAGACTCACTGTGTGTTTCTGGTAGCGGGGAGACACACTGTGTGTTTCTGGTAGCGGGGAGACTCACTGTGTGTTTCTGGTAGCGGGGAGACTCACTGTGTGTTTCTGGTTGCGGGGAGACTCACTGTGTGTTTTTGGTAGCGGGGAGACTCACTGTGTGTTTCTGGTACCGGGGAGACTCACTGTGTGTTTCTGGTAGCGGGGAGACTCACTGTGTGTTTCTGGTAGCGGGGAGACACACTGTGTGTTTCTGGTAGCGGGGAGACCCACTGTGTGTTTCTGGTAGCGGGGAGACTCACTGTGTGTTTCTGGTAGCGGGGAGACTCACTGTGTGTTTCTGGTAGCGGGGAGACTCACTGTGTGTTTCTGGTAGCGGGGAGACTCACTGTGTGTTCCTGGTAGCGGGGAGACTCACTGTGTGTTTCTGGTAGCGGGGAGACTCACTGTGTGTTTCTGGTAGCGGGGAGACTCACTGTGTGTTTCTGGTAGCGGGGAGACTCACTGTGTGTTTCTGGTAGCGGGGAGACTCACTGTGTGTTTCTGGTAGCGGGGAGACTCACTGTGTGTTTCTGGTAGCGGGGAGACTCACTGTGTGTTTCTGGTAGCGGGGAGACTCACTGTGTGTTTCTGGTAGCGGGGAGACTCACTGTGTGTTTCTGGTAGCGGGGAGACTCACTGTGTGTTTCTGGTAGCGGGGAGACTCACTGTGTGTTGTTCTCTCTTCTCTCTCCCCAGTCTGCCAAGTTATTTAACTACGCCAAATGGGAGAGAACCTGCAACAGTCTCTTTGTGGTGTTTGCCATTGTGTTCATGGTAACCCGACTGATCATCTTCCCATTCTGGTAAGGCAACTGACAAACCCTAGCTGTGTGTGTGTGTGTGTGTGTGTGTGTGTGTGTGTGTGTGTGTGTGTGTGTGTGTGTGTGTGTGTGTGTGTGTGTGTGTGTGCGTGTGCGTGTGTGTCTCTCTCTCTAGTATGTTCACCAGTTGACACACTGGAGGAGTAATTGTCAGGGGAATGTCTTTGTCTCATGAGCGCTCAGTGATACAGAAGCCAATATTTGTTGAATTATGTTCTGTCTACCTCTCCTGTGAGAAACAATCAACCATCTCATTTCACTCTGAAAGGCCAAACAAAGAGACGTTGAACTTTGCAAAAGCACAAAACATCATGTTCTCTTCTCTGCAGAGAAAATTAACCAGGGTCGTGTTCATTAGTGCACACCGTAGAAAAAGGTTATGAACCTGAAAGTGAAAACAAACGTTTCCTTTTTTCCCCCCACATATTTTAATTCTATATTTTTCCAGCTCTGTAGTCAGCCCAACAAAAAAGCTGAATGTTTCTTTTTGGTAAGGCTCAGGTTTTCCCTTCCTGTTTCAGTCTGGTGCCTATTGAATACGACCCAGTGTTTCTGCAACTGGTTCCTTCCTGACTTGGACAGCATTGAAGGAGCACGAAAGCTGAAAAGCTGAAACCCCTTTCTCTCATGGACATTACTTACAAATTGACAGAATACCAGATTTCTTAGCTATCATTTTTATACAGATAGTTACATAGTATTTACCTACTTATTTCTATAATGAAAAATCCCTATAAAGCAAAGAGTAGACATTATTTTCCTTCACATAGGCTTGTGTTTAGTAGGCATGAAAAGCAAAACATTTTTTAAATAGAAAAAATAATCTTATTGAATTCTTACTGGTTATACCGCCTCTGCTTCACGTCGTTTTCTCACGTTCCATGCACACTGAACATCCAGGACAAGTTTAAATGTTTAACAGAGCTTATCATATCTAGTAGAATGTATAATCAGAATGTAAATGTATATTTTAGCACTTCGGGTTTGTGAAAAAGTATCTTGCAAATAAAATGCATTACCATCATCACATTTACATTACATTTAAGGCATTTAGCAGACGCTCTTATCCAGAGCGACTTACAAGTACATACATTCATACTTTGTTTGTACTGGCCCCCCGTGGGAATCGAACCCACAACCCTGGCGTTGCAAGCGCCATGCTCTACCAACTGAGCCACACGGGGCCATCATTGTCTGTATTGGTTATGTCCTTCCAGGCTGATCCACTGTACGTGGGTGTACCCCACACTCCAGTACCCCCCGTTCTTTGGTTACTACTTCTTCAACGTCATGCTGGTGGTCCTCCTGTTCCTACACATCTTCTGGGCCTACCTCATCCTGCGCATGGTCAAGAAGTTCCTCTTTGGCAAAGTGAGTCATCTTTTTGGCAGTGATTTATTTCACTCTTTCTTTTCCATTCTTCATCCATTCCCTTTATGCCAGCCATCATTTGGTCACAACGTCACCACTTAAAGCAGGCCTGAATCATACCAGTCTGACGCTCAGACCAGTGGTCCCCAAACCGCTCTCTGAGTACCCCCAGCCGTTCTCCTTCCATAAACAGGCGGTCCTCCACTGATCTACCCCAGTACTAGCACACCTGTTTCATCTGGTCAACTAATCATCACCTTCTTGATTAGTTGGAATTAGGTTTGCTGGTTTTTGTATAAGACAAATAAGTGGAATAACCTACGGGGGGGATGTCAGCTACCACTCAGCCTAGTCAATGTTCTTCTCTCTCCTGGCACCCCAATGGTGGAACCAGCCTCCGCCTGAAGCTAGGACAGCAGAGTCCCTGGATATCTTCTGAATACACCTGAAACCCCACCTCTTCAAATAGTACCTTAAACGAATCAAGTATTTATAAGTATTTTCCTACTAGCACTGACTTTGATAACTACTTTATTGACAGAACATGATCTTGCTACGACTGATGGTACAAACTGACAGAATACCAACCTGATGATGAGTTGACCAGAGGTTGATGATGAGTTGACCAGAGGTTGATGATGAGTTGACCAGAGGTTGATGATGAGTTGACCAGAGGTTGATGATGAGTTGACCAGAGGTTGATGATGAGTTGACCAGAGGTTGATGATGAGTTGACCAGAGGTTGATGATGAGTTGACCAGAGATTGATGATGAGTTGACCAGAGGTTGATGATGAGTTGACCAGAGGTCGATGATGAGTTGACCAGAGGTTGATGAGGGCTTGACCAGAGGTTGATGATGAGTTGACCAGAGGTTGATGAGGGCTTGACCAGAGGTTGATGAGGGGTTGACCAGAGGTCGATGATGAGTTGACCAGAGGTTGATGAGGGGTTGACCAGAGGTTGATGAGGGGTTGACCAGAGGTCGATGATGAGTTGACCAGAGGTCGATGATGAGTTGACCAGAGGTCGATGATGAGTTGACCAGAGGTCGATGATGAGTTGACCAGAGGTCGATGATGAGTTGACCAGAGGTCGATGATGAGTTGACCAGAGGTCGATGATGAGTTGACCAGAGGTTGATGATGAGTTGACCAGAGGTCGATGATGAGTTGACCAGAGGTTGATGAGGGCTTGACCAGATGAAACAGGTGTACTAGTACTGCTGCACACATTGTTTCTATTCATATACTGTCCATACTGTCTCTACACACCATCCTTTACAGTACATATATATTTCTATTCTAATATTTCTTAATTCAATTATTTTTGGGATTTGCATGTATTGTTTTGTGTTGTTAGGTATTACTGCACAATTGGAGCTAGGAACATAAGCATTTCACTACACCCCTAATAACATCTGCAAAATATGTTTACTCAACCAATAAAATGTGATTTGATTTTGATTTGAAATGTGGTTGTCTCACCCAGCTATGTGAAGATGAATGCACTAAAGTTGCTGAATGACTAAAATGTTAGATTTAAGTGGATCCTACTACAGGAGAGCTCTGGGAAACATTGCTCTAAACACACATAGAGCACCAGCCTACAGCTGCTTGACTGGCCTGGCTAGATCATGCAGAGCCAACAGGTGGTCTCTTTGAAACTCAGTGCTGTCTGATGTGGGTGGAGGGTAACAGAGACCTCAGCCTTCCTGCATTGACGTCCATGTGGTGTTATGGGTCAGTAGCTTCTGATTGGTGCTGTGGTGCAGATGACTACACCAGTGTCTGTTCTCTGTCAGGTGACTACAGTGTCTGTTCTCTGTCAGATGACTACAGTGTCTGTTCTCTGTCAGATGACTACAGTGTCTGTTCTCTGTCAGATGACTACAGTGTCTGTTCTCTGTCAGATGACTACAGTGTCTGTTCTCTGTCAGATGACTACAGTGTCTGTTCTCTGTCAGATGACTACAGTGTCTGTTCTCTGTCAGATGACTACAGTGTCTGTTCTCTGTCAGATGACTACAGTGTCTGTTCTCTGTCAGATGACTACACCAGTGTCTGTTCTCTGTCAGATGACTACAGTGTCTGTTCTCTGTCAGATGACTACAGTGTCTGTTCTCTGTCAGATGACTACAGTGTCTGTTCTCTGTCAGATGACTACAGTGTCTGTTCTCTGTCAGGTGACTACAGTGTCTGTTCTGTCAGATGACTACAGTGTCTGTTCTCTGTCAGGTGACTACAGTGTCTGTTCTCTGTCAGATGACTACAGTGTCTGTTCTCTGTCAGATGACTACAGTGTCTGTTCTCTGTCAGATGACTACAGTGTCTGTTCTCTGTCAGGTGACTACAGTGTCTGTTCTGTCAGATGACTACAGTGTCTGTTCTCTGTCAGGTGACTACAGTGTCTGTTCTCTGTCAGGTGACTACAGTGTCTGTTCTCTGTCAGATGACTACAGTGTCTGTTCTCTGTCAGATGACTATACCAGTGTATGTTCTCTGTCAGATGACTATACCAGTGTATGTTCTCTGTCAGATGATTATACCAGTGTCTGTTCTCTGTCAGATGACTACAGTGTCTGTTCTCTGTCAGATGACTACAGTGTCTGTTCTCTGTCAGGTGACTACAGTGTCTGTTCTCTGTCAGATGACTATACCAGTGTCTGTTCTCTGTCAGGTGACTACAGTGTCTGTTCTGTCAGATGGCTACAGTGTCTGTTCTGTCAGATGACTACAGTGTCTGTTCTGTCAGATGACTACAGTGTCTGTTCTGTCAGATGACTACAGTGTCTGTTCTCTGTCAGGTGACTACAGTGTCTGTTCTCTGTCAGATGACTACAGTGTCTGTTCTCTGTCAGATGACTACAGTGTCTGTTCTCTGTCAGGTGACTACAGTGTCTGTTCTCTGTCTGATGACTACAGTGTCTGTTCTGTCAGATGACTACAGTGTCTGTTCTCTGTCAGATGACTACAGTGTCTGTTCTCTGTCAGGTGACTACAGTGTCTGTTCTCTGTCAGATGACTACAGTGTCTGTTCTCTGTCAGATGACTACAGTGTCTGTTCTCTGTCAGATGACTACAGTGTCTGTTCTCTGTCAGATGACTACAGTGTCTGTTCTCTGTCAGATGACTACAGTGTCTGTTCTCTGTCAGGTGACTACAGTGTCTGTTCTCTGTCAGGTGACTACAGTGTCTGTTCTCTGTCAGGTGACTACAGTGTCTGTTCTCTGTCAGATGACTACAGTGTCTGTTCTCTGTCAGATGACTACAGTGTCTGTTCTCTGTCAGATGACTACAGTGTCTGTTCTCTGTCAGATGACTACAGTGTCTGTTCTCTGTCAGATGACTACAGTGTCTGTTCTCTGTCAGATGACTACAGTGTCTGTTCTCTGTCAGGTGACTACAGTGTCTGTTCTCTGTCAGATGACTACAGTGTCTGTTCTCTGTCAGGTGACTACAGTGTCTGTTCTCTGTCAGGTGACTACAGTGTCTGTTCTCTGTCAGGTGACTACAGTGTCTGTTCTCTGTCAGGTGACTACAGTGTCTGTTCTCTGTCAGGTGACTACAGTGTCTGTTCTCTGTCAGGTGACTACAGTGTCTGTTCTCTGTCAGGTGACTACAGTGTCTGTTCTCTGTCAGGTGACTACAGTGTCTGTTCTCTGTCAGGTGACTACAGTGTCTGTTCTCTGTCAGGTGACTACAGTGTCTGTTCTGTCAGGTGACTACAGTGTCTGTTCTGTCAGGTGACTACAGTGTCTGTTCTGTCAGATGACTACAGTGTCTGTTCTGTCAGGTGACTACAGTGTCTGTTCTGTCAGGTGACTACAGTGTATGTTCTCTGTCAGATGACTACAGTGTCTGTTCTGTCAGATGACTACAGTGTCTGTTTTCTGTCAGATGACTACAGTGTCTGTTCTCTGTCAGGTGACTACAGTGTCTGTTCTTTGTCAGGTGACTACAGTGTCTGTTCTCTCTCAGGTGACTACAGTGTCTGTTCTGTCAGATGACTACAGTGTCTGTTCTGTCAGATGACTACAGTGTCTGTTCTGTCAGGTGACTACAGTGTCTGTTCTGTCAGGTGACTACAGTGTCTGTTCTGTCAGGTGACTACAGTGTCTGTTCTGTCAGGTGACTACAGTGTCTGTTCTGTCAGGTGACTACAGTGTCTGTTCTCTGTCAGATGACTACAGTGTATGTTCTCTGTCAGATGACTACAGTGTCTGTTCTCTGTCAGGTGACTACAGTGTCTGTTCTCTGTCAGGTGACTACAGTGTATGTTCTCTGTCAGATGACTACAGTGTCTGTTCTCTGTCAGATGACTACAGTGTCTGTTCTCTGTCAGATGACTACAGTGTATGTTCTCTGTCAGATGACTACAGTGTCTGTTCTCTGTCAGATGACTACAGTGTCTGTTCTCTGTCAGATGACTACAGTGTCTGTTCTCTGTCAGGTGACTACAGTGTCTGTTCTCTGTCAGGTGACTACAGTGTCTGTTCTCTGTCAGGTGACTACACCAGTGTCTGTTCTGTCAGATGACTACAGTGTCTGTTCTGTCAGGTGACTACAGTGTCTGTTCTGTCAGATGACTACAGTGTCTGTTCTGTCAGATGACTACAGTGTCTGTTCTGTCAGGTGACTACAGTGTCTGTTCTGTCAGGTGACTACAGTGTCTGTTCTGTCAGGTGACTACAGTGTCTGTTCTGTCAGGTGACTACAGTGTCTGTTCTCTGTCAGGTGACTACAGTGTCTGTTCTCTGTCAGGTGACTACAGTGTCTGTTCTCTGTCAGGTGACTACAGTGTCTGTTCTGTCAGATAACTACAGTGTCTGTTCTGTCAGATGACTACAGTGTCTGTTCTTTGTCAGGTGACTACAGTGTCTGTTCTCTGTCAGGTGACTACAGTGTCTGTTCTCTGTCAGGTGACTACAGTGTCTGTTCTCTGTCAGATGACTACAGTGTCTGTTCTCTGTCAGATGACTACAGTGTCTGTTCTCTGTCAGATGACTACAGTGTCTGTTCTGTCAGATGACTACACCAGTGTCTGTTCTCTGTCAGGTGACTACAGTGTCTGTTCTCTGTCAGGTGACTACAGTGTCTGTTCTCTGTCAGATGACTACAGTGTCTGTTCTCTGTCAGGTGACTACAGTGTCTGTTCTCTGTCAGATGACTACAGTGTCTGTTCTCTGTCAGGTGACTACAGTGTCTGTTCTCTGTCAGGTGACTACAGTGTTTGTTCTCTGTCAGGTGACTACAGTGTCTGTTCTCTGTCAGGTGACTACAGTGTCTGTTCTCTGTCAGGTGACTACAGTGTCTGTTCTCTGTCAGGTGACTACAGTGTCTGTTCTCTGTCAGGTGACTACAGTGTCTGTTCTCTGTCAGGTGACTACAGTGTCTGTTCTCTGTCAGGTGACTACAGTGTCTGTTCTCTGTCAGGTGACTACAGTGTCTGTTCTCTGTCAGGTGACTACAGTGTCTGTTCTCTGTCAGGTGACTACAGTGTCTGTTCTCTGTCAGGTGACTACAGTGTCTGTTCTCTGTCAGGTGACTACAGTGTCTGTTCTCTGTCAGGTGACTACAGTGTCTGTTCTCTGTCAGGTGACTACAGTGTCTGTTCTCTGTCAGGTGACTACAGTGTCTGTTCTCTGTCAGGTGACTACAGTGTCTGTTCTCTGTCAGGTGACTACAGTGTCTGTTCTCTGTCAGGTGACTACAGTGTCTGTTCTCTGTCAGATGACTACAGTGTCTGTTCTGTCAGGTGACTACAGTGTCTGTTCTGTCAGGTGACTACAGTGTCTGTTCTGTCAGATGACTACAGTGTCTGTTCTGTCAGGTGACTACAGTGTCTGTTCTGTCAGGTGACTACAGTGTATGTTCTCTGTCAGATGACTACAGTGTATGTTCTCTGTCAGATGACTACAGTGTATGTTCTCTGTCAGATGACTACAGTGTCTGTTCTGTCAGATGACTACAGTGTCTGTTCTCTGTCAGGTGACTACAGTGTCTGTTCTTTGTCAGGTGACTACAGTGTCTGTTCTCTCTCAGGTGACTACAGTGTCTGTTCTCTGTCAGGTGACTAAAGTGTCTGTTCTCTGTCAGATGACTACAGTGTCTGTTCTCTGTCAGATGACTACAGTGTCTGTTCTCTGTCCGGTGACTACAGTGTCTGTTCTCTGTCAGGTGACTAAAGTGTCTGTTCTCTGTCAGGTGACTACAGTGTCTGTTCTCTGTCAGGTGACTACAGTGTCTGTTCTCTGTCAGGTGACTACAGTGTCTGTTCTCTGTCAGATGACTACTACAGTGTCTGTTCTCTGTCAGGTGACTACAGTGTCTGTTCTGTCAGATGGCTACAGTGTCTGTTCTGTCAGATGACTACAGTGTCTGTTCTGTCAGATGACTACAGTGTCTGTTCTGTCAGATGACTACAGTGTCTGTTCTCTGTCAGGTGACTACAGTGTCTGTTCTCTGTCAGATGACTACAGTGTCTGTTCTCTGTCAGATGACTACAGTGTCTGTTCTCTGTCAGGTGACTACAGTGTCTGTTCTCTGTCTGATGACTACAGTGTCTGTTCTCTGTCAGATGACTACAGTGTCTGTTCTCTGTCAGGTGACTACAGTGTCTGTTCTCTGTCAGATGACTACAGTGTCTGTTCTCTGTCAGATGACTACAGTGTCTGTTCTCTGTCAGATGACTACAGTGTCTGTTCTCTGTCAGATGACTACAGTGTCTGTTCTCTGTCAGGTGACTACAGTGTCTGTTCTCTGTCAGATGACTACAGTGTCTGTTCTCTGTCAGATGACTACAGTGTCTGTTCTCTGTCAGATGACTACAGTGTCTGTTCTCTGTCAGATGACTACAGTGTCTGTTCTCTGTCAGATGACTACAGTGTCTGTTCTCTGTCAGATGACTACAGTGTCTGTTCTCTGTCAGGTGACTACAGTGTCTGTTCTCTGTCAGGTGACTACAGTGTCTGTTCTCTGTCAGGTGACTACAGTGTCTGTTCTCTGTCAGGTGACTACAGTGTCTGTTCTCTGTCAGGTGACTACAGTGTCTGTTCTCTGTCAGGTGACTACAGTGTCTGTTCTCTGTCAGGTGACTACAGTGTCTGTTCTCTGTCAGGTGACTACAGTGTCTGTTCTCTGTCAGGTGACTACAGTGTCTGTTCTCTGTCAGGTGACTACAGTGTCTGTTCTCTGTCAGGTGACTACAGTGTCTGTTCTCTGTCAGGTGACTACAGTGTCTGTTCTCTGTCAGGTGACTACAGTGTCTGTTCTCTGTCAGGTGACTACAGTGTCTGTTCTCTGTCAGGTGACTACAGTGTCTGTTCTCTGTCAGGTGACTACAGTGTCTGTTCTCTGTCAGGTGACTACAGTGTCTGTTCTCTGTCAGGTGACTACAGTGTCTGTTCTCTGTCAGGTGACTACAGTGTCTGTTCTCTGTCAGGTGACTACAGTGTCTGTTCTCTGTCAGATGACTACAGTGTCTGTTCTGTCAGGTGACTACAGTGTCTGTTCTGTCAGGTGACTACAGTGTCTGTTCTGTCAGATGACTACAGTGTCTGTTCTGTCAGGTGACTACAGTGTCTGTTCTGTCAGGTGACTACAGTGTATGTTCTCTGTCAGATGACTACAGTGTATGTTCTCTGTCAGATGACTACAGTGTATGTTCTCTGTCAGATGACTACAGTGTATGTTCTCTGTCAGATGACTACAGTGTCTGTTTTCTGTCAGATGACTACAGTGTCTGTTTTCTGTCAGATGACTACAGTGTCTGTTCTCTGTCAGGTGACTACATTGTCTGTTCTTTGTCAGGTGACTACAGTGTCTGTTCTCTCTCAGGTGACTACAGTGTCTGTTCTCTGTCAGGTGACTAAAGTGTCTGTTCTCTGTCAGATGACTACAGTGTCTGTTCTCTGTCAGATGACTACAGTGTCTGTTCTCTGTCCGGTGACTACAGTGTCTGTTCTCTGTCAGGTGACTACAGTGTCTGTTCTCTGTCATGTGACTAAAGTGTCTGTTCTCTGTCAGGTGACTACAGTGTCTGTTCTCTGTCAGGTGACTACAGTGTCTGTTCTCTGTCAGGTGACTACAGTGTCTGTTCTCTGTCAGATGACTACTACAGTGTCTGTTCTCTGTCAGATGACTACAGTGTCTGTTCTCTGTCAGATGACTACAGTGTCTGTTCTCTGTCAGGTGACTACAGTGTCTGTTCTCTGTCAGGTGACTACAGTGTCTGTTCTCTGTCAGGTGACTACAGTGTCTGTTCTCTGTCAGGTGACTACAGTGTCTGTTCTCTGTCAGGTGACTACAGTGTCTGTTCTCTGTCAGGTGACTACAGTGTCTGTTCTCTGTCAGGTGACTACAGTGTCTGTTCTGTCAGGTGACTACAGTGTCTGTTCTGTCAGGTGACTACAGTGTCTGTTCTGTCAGGTGACTACAGTGTCTGTTCTGTCAGGTGACTACAGTGTCTGTTCTGTCAGGTGACTACAGTGTATGTTCTCTGTCAGATGACTACAGTGTATGTTCTCTGTCAGATGACTACAGTGTATGTTCTCTGTCAGATGACTACAGTGTCTGTTCTGTCAGATGACTACAGTGTCTGTTTTCTGTCAGGTGACTACACCAGTGTCTGTTCTGTCAGATGACTACAGTGTCTGTTCTGTCAGGTGACTACAGTGTCTGTTCTGTCAGATGACTACAGTGTCTGTTCTGTCAGATGACTACAGTGTCTGTTCTGTCAGGTGACTACAGTGTCTGTTCTGTCAGGTGACTACAGTGTCTGTTCTGTCAGGTGACTACAGTGTCTGTTCTGTCAGGTGACTACAGTGTCTGTTCTGTCAGGTGACTACAGTGTCTGTTCTCTGTCAGGTGACTACAGTGTCTGTTCTCTGTCAGGTGACTACAGTGTCTGTTCTCTGTCAGGTGACTACAGTGTCTGTTCTGTCAGATAACTACAGTGTCTGTTCTGTCAGATGACTACAGTGTCTGTTCTTTGTCAGGTGACTACAGTGTCTGTTCTCTGTCAGGTGACTACAGTGTCTGTTCTCTGTCAGGTGACTACAGTGTCTGTTCTCTGTCAGATGACTACAGTGTCTGTTCTCTGTCAGATGACTACAGTGTCTGTTCTGTCAGATGACTACACCAGTGTCTGTTCTCTGTCAGATGACTACAGTGTCTGTTCTCTGTCAGATGACTACAGTGTCTGTTCTCTGTCAGATGACTACAGTGTCTGTTCTCTGTCAGGTGACTACAGTGTCTGTTCTCTGTCAGATGACTACAGTGTCTGTTCTCTGTCAGATGACTACAGTGTCTGTTCTCTGTCAGGTGACTACAGTGTCTGTTCTCTGTCAGGTGACTACAGTGTCTGTTCTCTGTCAGGTGACTACAGTGTCTGTTCTCTGTCAGGTGACTACAGTGTCTGTTCTCTGTCAGGTGACTACAGTGTCTGTTCTCTGTCAGGTGACTACAGTGTCTGTTCTCTGTCAGGTGACTACAGTGTCTGTTCTCTGTCAGGTGACTACAGTGTCTGTTCTCTGTCAGGTGACTACAGTGTCTGTTCTCTGTCAGGTGACTACAGTGTCTGTTCTCTGTCAGGTGACTACAGTGTCTGTTCTCTGTCAGGTGACTACAGTGTCTGTTCTCTGGCAGGTGACTACAGTGTCTGTTCTCTGTCAGGTGACTACAGTGTCTGTTCTCTGTCAGGTGACTACAGTGTCTGTTCTCTGTCAGGTGACTACAGTGTCTGTTCTGTCAGGTGACTACAGTGTCTGTTCTGTCAGGTGACTACAGTGTCTGTTCTGTCAGATGACTACAGTGTCTGTTCTGTCAGGTGACTACAGTGTCTGTTCTGTCAGGTGACTACAGTGTCTGTTCTGTCAGGTGACTACAGTGTCTGTTCTGTCAGGTGACTACAGTGTCTGTTCTGTCAGGTGACTACAGTGTCTGTTCTCTGTCAGGTGACTACAGTGTCTGTTCTTTGTCAGGTGACTACAGTGTCTGTTCTCTCTCAGGTGACTACAGTGTCTGTTCTCTGTCAGGTGACTAAAGTGTCTGTTCTCTGTCAGATGACTACAGTGTCTGTTCTCTGTCAGATGACTACAGTGTCTGTTCTCTGTCCGGTGACTACAGTGTCTGTTCTCTGTCATGTGACTACAGTGTCTGTTCTCTGTCATGTGACTAAAGTGTCTGTTCTCTGTCAGGTGACTACAGTGTCTGTTCTCTGTCAGGTGACTACAGTGTCTGTTCTCTGTCAGGTGACTACAGTGTCTGTTCTCTGTCAGATGACTACTACAGTGTCTGTTCTCTGTCAGGTGACTACAGTGTCTGTTCTGTCAGATGGCTACAGTGTCTGTTCTGTCAGATGACTACAGTGTCTGTTCTGTCAGATGACTACAGTGTCTGTTCTGTCAGATGACTACAGTGTCTGTTCTCTGTCAGGTGACTACAGTGTCTGTTCTCTGTCAGATGACTACAGTGTCTGTTCTCTGTCAGATGACTACAGTGTCTGTTCTCTGTCAGGTGACTACAGTGTCTGTTCTCTGTCTGATGACTACAGTGTCTGTTCTGTCAGATGACTACAGTGTCTGTTCTCTGTCAGATGACTACAGTGTCTGTTCTCTGTCAGGTGATTACAGTGTCTGTTCTCTGTCAGGTGACTACAGTGTCTGTTCTCTGTCAGATGACTACAGTGTCTGTTCTCTGTCAGATGACTACAGTGTCTGTTCTCTGTCAGATGACTACAGTGTCTGTTCTCTGTCAGGTGACTACAGTGTCTGTTCTCTGTCAGGTGACTACAGTGTCTGTTCTCTGTCAGGTGACTACAGTGTCTGTTCTCTGTCAGGTGACTACAGTGTCTGTTCTCTGTCAGATGACTACAGTGTCTGTTCTCTGTCAGATGACTACAGTGTCTGTTCTCTGTCAGATGACTACAGTGTCTGTTCTCTGTCAGATGACTACAGTGTCTGTTCTCTGTCAGATGACTACAGTGTCTGTTCTCTGTCAGGTGACTACAGTGTCTGTTCTCTGTCAGATGACTACAGTGTCTGTTCTCTGTCAGGTGACTACAGTGTCTGTTCTCTGTCAGGTGACTACAGTGTCTGTTCTCTGTCAGGTGACTACAGTGTCTGTTCTCTGTCAGGTGACTACAGTGTCTGTTCTCTGTCAGGTGACTACAGTGTCTGTTCTCTGTCAGGTGACTACAGTGTCTGTTCTCTGTCAGGTGACTACAGTGTCTGTTCTCTGTCAGGTGACTACAGTGTCTGTTCTCTGTCAGGTGACTACAGTGTCTGTTCTCTGTCAGGTGACTACAGTGTCTGTTCTCTGTCAGGTGACTACAGTGTCTGTTCTCTGTCAGGTGACTACAGTGTCTGTTCTCTGTCAGGTGACTACAGTGTCTGTTCTCTGTCAGGTGACTACAGTGTCTGTTCTCTGTCAGGTGACTACAGTGTCTTTTCTCTGTCAGGTGACTACAGTGTCTGTTCTCTGTCAGGTGACTACAGTGTCTGTTCTCTGTCAGGTGACTACAGTGTCTGTTCTCTGTCAGATGACTACAGTGTCTGTTCTGTCAGGTGACTACAGTGTCTGTTCTGTCAGGTGACTACAGTGTCTGTTCTGTCAGATGACTACAGTGTCTGTTCTGTCAGGTGACTACAGTGTCTGTTCTGTCAGGTGACTACAGTGTATGTTCTCTGTCAGATGACTACAGTGTATGTTCTCTGTCAGATGACTACAGTGTATGTTCTCTGTCAGATGACTACAGTGTCTGTTCTGTCAGATGACTACAGTGTCTGTTTTCTGTCAGATGACTACAGTGTCTGTTCTCTGTCAGGTGACTACAGTGTCTGTTCTTTGTCAGGTGACTACAGTGTCTGTTCTCTCTCAGGTGACTACAGTGTCTGTTCTCTGTCAGGTGACTAAAGTGTCTGTTCTCTGTCAGATGACTACAGTGTCTGTTCTCTGTCAGATGACTACAGTGTCTGTTCTCTGTCCGGTGACTACAGTGTCTGTTCTCTGTCAGGTGACTACAGTGTCTGTTCTCTGTCATGTGACTAAAGTGTCTGTTCTCTGTCAGGTGACTACAGTGTCTGTTCTCTGTCAGGTGACTACAGTGTCTGTTCTCTGTCAGGTGACTACAGTGTCTGTTCTCTGTCAGGTGACTACAGTGTCTGTTCTCTGTCAGATGACTACTACAGTGTCTGTTCTCTGTCAGATGACTACAGTGTCTGTTCTCTGTCAGATGACTACAGTGTCTGTTCTCTGTCAGGTGACTACAGTGTCTGTTCTCTGTCAGGTGACTACAGTGTCTGTTCTCTGTCAGGTGACTACAGTGTCTGTTCTCTGTCAGGTGACTACAGTGTCTGTTCTCTGTCAGGTGACTACAGTGTCTGTTCTGTCAGATGACTACAGTGTCTGTTCTGTCAGATGACTACAGTGTCTGTTCTGTCAGGTGACTACAGTGTCTGTTCTGTCAGGTGACTACAGTGTCTGTTCTGTCAGGTGACTACAGTGTCTGTTCTGTCAGGTGACTACAGTGTCTGTTCTGTCAGGTGACTACAGTGTCTGTTCTCTGTCAGATGACTACAGTGTATGTTCTCTGTCAGATGACTACAGTGTCTGTTCTCTGTCAGGTGACTACAGTGTCTGTTCTCTGTCAGGTGACTACAGTGTATGTTCTCTGTCAGATGACTACAGTGTCTGTTCTCTGTCAGATGACTACAGTGTCTGTTCTCTGTCAGATGACTACAGTGTATGTTCTCTGTCAGATGACTACAGTGTATGTTCTCTGTCAGATGACTACAGTGTCTGTTCTCTGTCAGGTGACTACAGTGTCTGTTCTCTGTCAGGTGACTACAGTGTCTGTTCTCTGTCAGGTGACTACAGTGTCTGTTCTCTGTCAGGTGACTACAGTGTCTGTTCTCTGTCAGGTGACTACAGTGTCTGTTCTCTGTCAGGTGACTACAGTGTCTGTTCTCTGTCAGGTGACTACACCAGTGTCTGTTCTGTCAGATGACTACAGTGTCTGTTCTGTCAGGTGACTACAGTGTCTGTTCTGTCAGGTGACTACAGTGTCTGTTCTGTCAGATGACTACAGTGTCTGTTCTGTCAGGTGACTACAGTGTCTGTTCTGTCAGGTGACTACAGTGTCTGTTCTGTCAGGTGACTACAGTGTCTGTTCTGTCAGGTGACTACAGTGTCTGTTCTCTGTCAGGTGACTACAGTGTCTGTTCTCTGTCAGGTGACTACAGTGTCTGTTCTCTGTCAGGTGACTACAGTGTCTGTTCTCTGTCAGGTGACTACAGTGTCTGTTCTGTCAGATAACTACAGTGTCTGTTCTGTCAGATGACTACAGTGTCTGTTCTTTGTCAGGTGACTACAGTGTCTGTTCTTTGTCAGGTGACTACAGTGTCTGTTCTCTGTCAGGTGACTACAGTGTCTGTTCTCTGTCAGATGACTACAGTGTCTGTTCTCTGTCAGATGACTACAGTGTCTGTTCTGTCAGATGACTACACCAGTGTCAGTTCTCTGTCAGATGACTACAGTGTCTGTTCTCTGTCAGATGACTACAGTGTCTGTTCTCTGTCAGATGACTACAGTGTCTGTTCTCTGTCAGGTGACTACAGTGTCTGTTCTCTGTCAGGTGACTACAGTGTCTGTTCTCTGTCAGGTGACTACAGTGTCTGTTCTCTGTCAGGTGACTACAGTGTCTGTTCTCTGTCAGGTGACTACAGTGTCTGTTCTCTGTCAGGTGACTACAGTGTCTGTTCTCTGTCAGGTGACTACAGTGTCTGTTCTCTGTCAGGTGACTACAGTGTCTGTTCTCTGTCAGGTGACTACAGTGTCTGTTCTCTGTCAGGTGACTACAGTGTCTGTTCTCTGTCAGGTGACTACAGTGTCTGTTCTCTGTCAGGTGACTACAGTGTCTGTTCTCTGTCAGGTGACTACAGTGTCTGTTCTCTGTCAGGTGACTACAGTGTCTGTTCTCTGTCAGGTGACTACAGTGTCTGTTCTCTGTCAGGTGACTACAGTGTCTGTTCTCTGTCAGGTGACTACAGTGTCTGTTCTCTGTCAGGTGACTACAGTGTCTGTTCTCTGTCAGGTGACTACAGTGTCTGTTCTCTGTCAGGTGACTACAGTGTCTGTTCTCTGTCAGGTGACTACAGTGTCTGTTCTCTGTCAGGTGACTACAGTGTCTGTTCTCTGTCAGGTGACTACAGTGTCTGTTCTCTGTCAGGTGACTACAGTGTCTGTTCTCTGTCAGGTGACTACAGTGTCTGTTCTCTGTCAGGTGACTACAGTGTCTGTTCTCTGTCAGGTGACTACAGTGTCTGTTCTCTGTCAGGTGACTACAGTGTCTGTTCTCTGTCAGGTGACTACAGTGTCTGTTCTCTGTCAGGTGACTACAGTGTCTGTTCTCTGTCAGATGACTACAGTGTCTGTTCTGTCAGGTGACTACAGTGTCTGTTCTGTCAGGTGACTACAGTGTCTGTTCTGTCAGATGACTACAGTGTCTGTTCTGTCAGGTGACTACAGTGTATGTTCTCTGTCAGATGACTACAGTGTATGTTCTCTGTCAGATGACTACAGTGTATGTTCTCTGTCAGATGACTACAGTGTCTGTTCTCTGTCAGATGACTACAGTGTCTGTTCTCTGTCAGGTGACTACAGTGTCTGTTCTCTCTCAGGTGACTACAGTGTCTGTTCTCTGTCAGGTGACTAAAGTGTCTGTTCTCTGTCAGATGACTACAGTGTCTGTTCTCTGTCAGATGACTACAGTGTCTGTTCTCTGTCCGGTGACTACAGTGTCTGTTCTCTGTCAGGTGACTACAGTGTCTGTTCTCTGTCATGTGACTACAGTTTCTGTTCTCTGTCAGGTGACTACAGTGTCTGTTCTCTGTCAGATGACTACTACAGTGTCTGTTCTCTGTCAGATGACTACTACAGTGTCTGTTCTCTGTCAGATGACTACAGTGTCTGTTCTCTGTCAGATGACTACAGTGTCTGTTCTCTGTCAGATGACTACAGTGTCTGTTCTCTGTCAGGTGACTACAGTGTCTTTTCTCTGTCAGGTGACTACAGTGTCTGTTCTCTGTCAGGTGACTACAGTGTCTGTTCTCTGTCAGGTGACTACAGTGTCTGTTCTCTGTCAGGTGACTACAGTGTCTGTTCTCTGTCAGGTGACTACAGTGTCTGTTCTCTGTCAGGTGACTACAGTGTCTGTTCTTTGTCAGGTGACTACAGTGTCTGTTCTCTCTCAGGTGACTACAGTGTCTGTTCTCTGTCAGGTGACTAAAGTGTCTGTTCTCTGTCAGATGACTACAGTGTCTGTTCTCTGTCAGATGACTACAGTGTCTGTTCTCTGTCCGGTGACTACAGTGTCTGTTCTCTGTCAGGTGACTACAGTGTCTGTTCTCTGTCATGTGACTAAAGTGTCTGTTCTCTGTCAGGTGACTACAGTGTCTGTTCTCTGTCAGGTGACTACAGTGTCTGTTCTCTGTCAGGTGACTACAGTGTCTGTTCTCTGTCAGATGACTACTACAGTGTCTGTTCTCTGTCAGATGACTACAGTGTCTGTTCTCTGTCAGATGACTACAGTGTCTGTTCTCTGTCAGATGACTACAGTGTCTGTTCTCTGTCAGGTGACTACAGTGTCTGTTCTCTGTCATGTGACAACAGTGTCTGTTCTCTGTCAGATGACTACAGTGTCTGTTCTCTGTCAGGTGACTACAGTGTCTGTTCTCTGTCAGGTGACTACAGTGTCTGTTCTGTCAGATGACTACAGTGTCTGTTCTGTCAGATGACTACAGTGTCTGTTCTGTCAGGTGACTACAGTGTCTGTTCTGTCAGGTGACTACAGTGTCTGTTCTGTCAGGTGACTACAGTGTCTGTTCTGTCAGGTGACTACAGTGTCTGTTCTGTCAGGTGACTACAGTGTCTGTTCTCTGTCAGGTGACTACAGTGTCTGTTCTCTGTCAGATGACTACAGTGTATGTTCTCTGTCAGATGACTACAGTGTCTGTTCTCTGTCAGGTGACTACAGTGTCTGTTCTCTGTCAGGTGACTACAGTGTATGTTCTCTGTCAGATGACTACAGTGTCTGTTCTCTGTCAGATGACTACAGTGTATGTTCTCTGTCAGATGACTACAGTGTATGTTCTCTGTCAGATGACTACAGTGTCTGTTCTCTGTCAGGTGACTACAGTGTCTGTTCTCTGTCAGGTGACTACAGTGTCTGTTCTCTGTCAGGTGACTACAGTGTCTGTTCTCTGTCAGGTGACTACAGTGTCTGTTCTCTGTCAGGTGACTACAGTGTCTGTTCTCTGTCAGGTGACTACACCAGTGTCTGTTCTGTCAGATGACTACAGTGTCTGTTCTGTCAGGTGACTACAGTGTCTGTTCTGTCAGGTGACTACAGTGTCTGTTCTGTCAGGTGACTACAGTGTCTGTTCTGTCAGGTGACTACAGTGTCTGTTCTGTCAGGTGACTACAGTGTCTGTTCTGTCAGGTGACTACAGTGTCTGTTCTGTCAGGTGACTACAGTGTCTGTTCTGTCAGGTGACTACAGTGTCTGTTCTCTGTCAGGTGACTACAGTGTCTGTTCTCTGTCAGGTGACTACAGTGTCTGTTCTCTGTCAGGTGACTACAGTGTCTGTTCTCTGTCAGGTGACTACAGTGTCTGTTCTGTCAGATAACTACAGTGTCTGTTCTGTCAGATGACTACAGTGTCTGTTCTTTGTCAGGTGACTACAGTGTCTGTTCTTTGTCAGGTGACTACAGTGTCTGTTCTCTGTCAGGTGACTACAGTGTCTGTTCTCTGTCAGATGACTACAGTGTCTGTTCTCTGTCAGATGACTACAGTGTCTGTTCTGTCAGATGACTACACCAGTGTCAGTTCTCTGTCAGATGACTACAGTGTCTGTTCTCTGTCAGATGACTACAGTGTCTGTTCTCTGTCAGATGACTACAGTGTCTGTTCTCTGTCAGGTGACTACAGTGTCTGTTCTCTGTCAGGTGACTACAGTGTCTGTTCTCTGTCAGGTGACTACAGTGTCTGTTCTCTGTCAGGTGACTACAGTGTCTGTTCTCTGTCAGGTGACTACAGTGTCTGTTCTCTGTCAGGTGACTACAGTGTCTGTTCTCTGTCAGGTGACTACAGTGTCTGTTCTCTGTCAGGTGACTACAGTGTCTGTTCTCTGTCAGGTGACTACAGTGTCTGTTCTCTGTCAGGTGACTACAGTGTCTGTTCTCTGTCAGGTGACTACAGTGTCTGTTCTCTGTCAGGTGACTACAGTGTCTGTTCTCTGTCAGGTGACTACAGTGTCTGTTCTCTGTCAGGTGACTACAGTGTCTGTTCTCTGTCAGGTGACTACAGTGTCTGTTCTCTGTCAGGTGACTACAGTGTCTGTTCTCTGTCAGGTGACTACAGTGTCTGTTCTCTGTCAGGTGACTACAGTGTCTGTTCTCTGTCAGGTGACTACAGTGTCTGTTCTCTGTCAGGTGACTACAGTGTCTGTTCTCTGTCAGGTGACTACAGTGTCTGTTCTCTGTCAGGTGACTACAGTGTCTGTTCTCTGTCAGGTGACTACAGTGTCTGTTCTCTGTCAGGTGACTACAGTGTCTGTTCTCTGTCAGGTGACTACAGTGTCTGTTCTCTGTCAGGTGACTACAGTGTCTGTTCTCTGTCAGGTGACTACAGTGTCTGTTCTCTGTCAGGTGACTACAGTGTCTGTTCTCTGTCAGGTGACTACAGTGTCTGTTCTCTGTCAGGTGACTACAGTGTCTGTTCTCTGTCAGGTGACTACAGTGTCTGTTCTCTGTCAGGTGACTACAGTGTCTGTTCTCTGTCAGGTGACTACAGTGTCTGTTCTCTGTCAGATGACTACAGTGTCTGTTCTGTCAGGTGACTACAGTGTCTGTTCTGTCAGGTGACTACAGTGTCTGTTCTGTCAGATGACTACAGTGTCTGTTCTGTCAGGTGACTACAGTGTATGTTCTCTGTCAGATGACTACAGTGTCTGTTCTCTGTCAGATGACTACAGTGTCTGTTCTCTGTCAGGTGACTACAGTGTCTGTTCTCTCTCAGGTGACTACAGTGTCTGTTCTCTGTCAGGTGACTAAAGTGTCTGTTCTCTGTCAGGTGACTACAGTGTCTGTTCTCTGTCAGATGACTACAGTGTCTGTTCTCTGTCAGGTGACTACAGTGTCTGTTCTCTGTCAGATGACTACAGTGTATGTTCTCTGTCAGATGACTACAGTGTCTGTTCTCTGTCAGATGACTACAGTGTCTGTTCTCTGTCAGGTGACTACAGTGTCTGTTCTCTCTCAGGTGACTACAGTGTCTGTTCTCTGTCAGGTGACTAAAGTGTCTGTTCTCTGTCAGATGACTACAGTGTCTGTTCTCTGTCAGATGACTACAGTGTCTGTTCTCTGTCCGGTGACTACAGTGTCTGTTCTCTGTCAGGTGACTACAGTGTCTGTTCTCTGTCATGTGACTAAAGTGTCTGTTCTCTGTCAGGTGACTACAGTGTCTGTTCTCTGTCAGGTGACTACAGTGTCTGTTCTCTGTCAGATGACTACTACAGTGTCTGTTCTCTGTCAGATGACTACTACAGTGTCTGTTCTCTGTCAGATGACTACAGTGTCTGTTCTCTGTCAGATGACTACAGTGTCTGTTCTCTGTCAGGTGACTACAGTGTCTGTTCTCTGTCAGGTGACTACAGTGTCTGTTCTCTGTCAGGTGACTACAGTGTCTGTTCTCTGTCAGGTGACTACAGTGTCTGTTCTCTGTCAGGTGACTACAGTGTCTGTTCTGTCAGATGACTACAGTGTCTGTTCTGTCAGGTGACTACAGTGTCTGTTCTGTCAGGTGACTACAGTGTCTGTTCTGTCAGGTGACTACAGTGTCTGTTCTGTCAGGTGACTACAGTGTCTGTTCTGTCAGGTGACTACAGTGTCTGTTCTCTCTCAGGTGACTACAGTGTCTGTTCTCTGTCAGGTGACTAAAGTGTCTGTTCTCTGTCAGATGACTACAGTGTCTGTTCTCTGTCAGATGACTACAGTGTCTGTTCTCTGTCCGGTGACTACAGTGTCTGTTCTCTGTCAGGTGACTACAGTGTCTGTTCTCTGTCATGTGACTAAAGTGTCTGTTCTCTGTCAGGTGACTACAGTGTCTGTTCTCTGTCAGGTGACTACAGTGTCTGTTCTCTGTCAGATGACTACTACAGTGTCTGTTCTCTGTCAGATGACTACTACAGTGTCTGTTCTCTGTCAGATGACTACAGTGTCTGTTCTCTGTCAGATGACTACAGTGTCTGTTCTCTGTCAGGTGACTACAGTGTCTGTTCTCTGTCAGGTGACTACAGTGTCTGTTCTCTGTCAGGTGACTACAGTGTCTGTTCTCTGTCAGGTGACTACAGTGTCTGTTCTCTGTCAGGTGACTACAGTGTCTGTTCTGTCAGATGACTACAGTGTCTGTTCTGTCAGGTGACTACAGTGTCTGTTCTGTCAGGTGACTACAGTGTCTGTTCTGTCAGGTGACTACAGTGTCTGTTCTGTCAGGTGACTACAGTGTCTGTTCTGTCAGGTGACTACAGTGTCTGTTCTCTGTCAGATGACTACAGTGTCTGTTCTCTGTCAGATGACTACAGTGTCTGTTCTCTGTCAGATGACTACAGTGTCTGTTCTCTGTCAGGTGACTACAGTGTCTGTTCTCTGTCAGGTGACTACAGTGTATGTTCTCTGTCAGATGACTACAGTGTCTGTTCTCTGTCAGATGACTACAGTGTCTGTTCTCTGTCAGATGACTACAGTGTATGTTCTCTGTCAGATGACTACAGTGTATGTTCTCTGTCAGATGACTACAGTGTCTGTTCTCTGTCAGGTGACTACAGTGTCTGTTCTCTGTCAGGTGACTACAGTGTCTGTTCTCTGTCAGGTGACTACAGTGTCTGTTCTCTGTCAGGTGACTACAGTGTCTGTTCTCTGTCAGGTGACTACAGTGTCTGTTCTCTGTCAGGTGACTACACCAGTGTCTGTTCTGTCAGATGACTACAGTGTCTGTTCTGTCAGGTGACTACAGTGTCTGTTCTGTCAGGTGACTACAGTGTCTGTTCTGTCAGATGACTACAGTGTCTGTTCTGTCAGGTGACTACAGTGTCTGTTCTGTCAGGTGACTATAGTGTCTGTTCTGTCAGGTGACTACAGTGTCTGTTCTGTCAGGTGACTACAGTGTCTGTTCTCTGTCAGGTGACTACAGTGTCTGTTCTCTGTCAGGTGACTACAGTGTCTGTTCTTTGTCAGGTGACTACATTGTCTGTTCTGTCAGATAACTACAGTGTCTGTTCTGTCAGATGACTACAGTGTCTGTTCTTTGTCAGGTGACTACAGTGTCTGTTCTCTGTCAGGTGACTACAGTGTCTGTTCTCTGTCAGGTGACTACAGTGTCTGTTCTCTGTCAGGTGACTAAAGTGTCTGTTCTCTGTCAGATGACTACAGTGTCTGTTCTCTGTCAGGTGACTACAGTGTCTGTTCTCTGTCAGGTGACTACAGTGTCTGTTCTCTGTCAGGTGACTACAGTGTCTGTTCTCTGTCATGTGACTACAGTGTCTGTTCTCTGTCAGGTGACTACAGTGTCTGTTCTCTGTCAGGTGACTACAGTGTCTGTTCTCTGTCATGTGACAACAGTGTCTGTTCTCTGTCAGATGACTACAGTGTCTGTTCTCTGTCCGGTGACTACAGTGTCTGTTCTCTGTCAGATGACTACACCAGTGTCTGTTCTCTGTCATGTGACTACAGTGTCTGTTCTCTGTCATGTGACTACAGTGTCTGTTCTCTGTCAGGTGACTACAGTGTCTGTTCTCTGTCAGGTGACTACAGTGTCTGTTCTCTGTCAGGTGACTACAGTGTCTGTTCTCTGTCAGGTGACTACAGTGTCTGTTCTCTGTCATGTGACAACAGTGTCTGTTCTCTGTCAGGTGACTACAGTGTCTGTTCTCTGTCAGGTGACTACAGTGTCTGTTCTCTGTCAGATGACTACACCAGTGTCTGTTCTCTGTCAGGTGACTACAGTGTCTGTTCTCTGTCAGGTGACTACAGTGTCTGTTCTCTGTCAGGTAACTACAGTGTCTGTTCTCTGTCAGGTGACTACAGTGTCTGTTCTCTGTCAGGTGACTACAGTGTCTGTTCTCTGTCAGATGACTACAGTGTCTGTTCTCTGTCAGATGACTACAGTGTCTGTTCTCTGTCAGATGACTACAGTGTCTGTTCTCTGTCAGGTGACTACAGTGTCTGTTCTCTGTCAGGTGACTACAGTGTCTGTTCTCTGTCAGGTGACTACAGTGTCTGTTCTCTGTCATGTGACAACAGTGTCTGTTCTCTGTCAGGTGACTACAGTGTCTGTTCTCTGTCATGTGACAACAGTGTCTGTTCTCTGTCAGGTGACTACAGTGTCTGTTCTCTGTCAGGTGACTACAGTGTCTGTTCTCTGTCAGATGACTACACCAGTGTCTGTTCTCTGTCAGGTGACTACAGTGTCTGTTCTCTGTCAGGTGACTACAGTGTCTGTTCTCTGTCAGGTGACTACAGTGTCTGTTCTCTGTCAGGTGACTACAGTGTCTGTTCTCTGTCAGGTGACTACAGTGTCTGTTCTCTGTCAGATGACTACAGTGTCTGTTCTCTGTCAGATGACTACAGTGTCTGTTCTCTGTCAGATGACTACAGGGTCTGTTCTCTGTCAGGTGACTACAGTGTCTGTTCTCTGTCAGGTGACTACAGTGTCTGTTCTCTGTCAGATGACTACAGTGTCTGTTCTCTGTCAGGTGACTACAGTGTCTGTTCTCTGTCAGGTGACTACAGTGTCTGTTCTCTGTCAGGTGACTACAGTGTCTGTTCTCTGTCAGTGTGGTCTAGAATTTAGCCTAAGACCCAACGCTCCTTTTTTTCATTGTTTCATTGTTGTCATTCTGTCCATGTTGACTTACTAACTGAGCAGTTAGAACA
>NC_074668.1:84813980-84856480 GCF_029448725.1 Salvelinus fontinalis
CAGTGTGTGTGTGTGTGTGTGTGTGTGTGTGTGTGTGTGTGTGTGTGTGTGTGTGTGTGTGTGTGTGTGTGTGTGTGTGTGTGTGTGTGTTATTTGTGTGTTTGTGTGTACAATTGTGTTGGGCTTGGCAAGGTGCTTGATCCCTGTCAGCTACGGCAACGGCAGAAAACAGCTAAGGTGCCAGAGGCAATTACTCAACCCCACGAGGTCACAAGGCAACAGTGGGTTGCCATTGGGTCCTAATTATTGGTGATTTAGCATTGTGCCGAACATAATTCTATTTCTGGAAAACACAATGTGGCTCAGAGCGGTCAGACGGCTCAAGGAGAGAGAATAGAGTCCATTATGGTAAGTCTGAAAGACTGACCTGACCTACCACGGATTAAACTCCAGGTGTTTCTGATTGATCGAAGGCGGCCAATTGGGTTTCAGCGTTAGTTGAAACAGCTCAGGGCTGTGTGTATGTAGCGTCTCAGAGTCTGAGTGTTGGTCTAGGATCAGCTATCCAAGTAATCTTATTCATTGTGATCTGAAAGGCTAAACTCATCCTTGATCAGCACTCCTGCTCTGAGACGCTCAGTACATGCAGCCCCAGGTTTCAATGCTACTTTTAGGTGAATGTTTTGTTCTGAGTGACATAGGGCTACACAGAACTGTGTTGTATGTGATGCAGGAGCAGTGATTCCCAAATGGTTGGTCACAGCTGATTTATTTTTTGACAGAGTACTGGCGTGTGAGACACTGGTTTTATTTTCTTGGATCACAAATATTCACTTTAGAGAGAGAACTATGGGAACTACTGTGTTAGAGATGATGATGGTCTCTGAGGTAGAACGTGGCATTATATCTCGATGTATGTTCTGAGTACATTGTTTTTCTCTCTCTCTCTCAATCTCTCTCTGTCTCTCTGTCTCTCTGTGTCTTTCTCTCTCTGTCTCTGTGTCTTTCTCTCTCTCTACTCCAGATGACCAGAGATGAAAGAAGTGATGATGAGGAGGATGGTGAAGAAAGCAGTCTGACTGAAGAGGAAAAAGAGGAGGGCAGTTATCGTTACACCAACGGCAATGGTTCTGGACTGGGCACAAAGGAGTGCAACAATGGCTGCTTCAGACACTTATCTCTCTCGGAGAACGTCTGCCCATCAAAAACTGTCTACTGACCAAGCTCGCGTCGTGATTGGCAGAGCCCTACACCAGAGGCAGGAAGTGGTGGGATCAAGGTCATAGGAGAAGCTGGAACAACACAAAACAGATTCCATCCCATATGGAAAAACAACAGCAAGCAGACAAACATTTAGATGAAGATTTATGACTCTAGAATTTGGAGTGTAGCCTGGCAAAAAATAAATGCTTCACACACAGAAAGAGACCGTATTTCTTGGCCTGTAGTTTCTTCCACGTCCAAACTCCTCTCATCTTCAAGGAAAACAATGTTGACGATGGCACAGTTTCACATGGAACCCTCAGACAGCAATGAGACAAAGACCAGAAAACCAAAACCAAAAAACACTAAAACCCTTGTGTTTTTGTTCATCGTCATATTTAATCTGTTCAGTATTGCTGCAGAAAGGTGGTGCACGTCATGAAACGGTGCCACACGGACGCTCCGCCTGAGCCCTTCATCCATCAAGGCCTGGCAAGGGTTTATAGTTTATGGGCTGCATTCATTCATTAGCGGCCTACATGTTTTATTTCAACCTCTGCTGGCTATGGGGGTTAGTTATGGACAACCAGGAGATGAATGAGAGGCAATATCACAATGGACTCCTC
Organism: Salvelinus fontinalis; assembly: GCF_029448725.1. NCBI lineage: Eukaryota > Metazoa > Chordata > Actinopteri > Salmoniformes > Salmonidae > Salvelinus > Salvelinus fontinalis. The sequence continues at coordinate 84,815,750 of NC_074668.1, forward strand.
CAGATGATATTGACACGTGTGTTTTGGAGAGTGGGGGGGTAGGTTTGTGCCTCCAAGTCCTTCTCATCCCTCTCTCTGACTCCCCCTCCTTCTCATTCTCTCCTACTTCCTCTCTCCTTCTCATTCTCTCCTACTCCCTCTTTCCTTCTCTCCTACTCCCTCACTCCTACTCCCTCTCTCCTACTCTCCTTCTCCCTCTCTCTTACTCCCTCTCTCCTACTCCCTCTCTCCTTCTCTTACTCCCTCTCTCCTTCTCCTAATCGCTCTCTCTCTCTCTCTCTCTTTCTCTCTCATTCTCTCACCCTCTCTCTCTCTCTCTCTCTCTCTTTCTCTCTCATACTCTCTCTTTCTCCTACTCTCTGTCCTCTCTTTCCTTTCATCTCTTTCCACAAGCATTTTTATTGAATACGATCAACACTTTTTCATACTTTATGTACATTTCTTCAGATACAAAAACAACATGCCAATATTTGGCTAATTGATTGACCCATACAGTAACTATGGTCTGTATTTTACAAGTGCATGTATTTGGTGTTGTATTTAATCATATGATTGTATGAGAACGTGTGATTCAGAGGAAAAATCCTATGTCGTTCAGAATGCTGAAGAAACATTTACGTAACAATGAAACAATGTTACACTGTTTTAATGAAGCACTGTAAAACCTTTAGGAGTCACTCACTGTGATTTGTAAAACAGATAGGTTTCTAAAAGGTATAGATTGGCATGTTGTAGTGAACATCCCACTGTAACTAGCTTAAAAGAAAGGCATTTCACTGTACTTGTGCTCGTGGCCTTGAAACTATAACTGTCTAGTGTCCTGTGTTGTATGTACTGCAATAAACCTGTCTTTGACCAGCACTGTGTGTGTGTGACATCTTTCTACTGGTCCAAAATACATATATCCTGTTTATCTGATTTATACAACCAAACACATTTATAAGGTGTTAAGATCATATTGAAGTAGGTGCACTGTGTTAACAGGAACTGAGCCGTATACTATAGAGATTCACATGGCTGTCACGTTCTGACCTTAGTTCCTTTTTTATGTCTTTATTTTAGTTTGGTCAGGGCGTGAGTTGCGGTGGGCATTCTATGTGTTTTTCTATGTTTTGTTCTAGTCGTTATATTTCTATGTGTTTGGCCTAGTATGGTTCTCAATCAGAGGCAGGTGTTGATCGTTGTCTCTGATTGAGAATCATAGTTAGGTAGCCTGTTTTCCCACTATGGGTTGTGGGTAGTTATTTTCTGTTTAGTGTTTTTGTTTGCACCTTACAGAACTGTTGGTTTGTCGGTTTGTTGTTTTTGTTCAGTATTCATTCTTTATTAAATTATTATGAATACGTACCACGCTGCACTTTGGTCCTCTTCTCCTTCCACCAACGACAACCGTTACAATGGCTCTGTAGGGAATATCCTGAGAGATCCTCACAAGCCATGCTATCTTATGACATCTATAGGATTTGTCCCAAATGCCTCCCCAAATCAAATGTGCCGAATACATTAGGTGTAGACTGTAACGATTCTCCTCTTCGTCTGAGGAGGAGTAGCAAGGATCGGACCAATGTGCAGCGTGGTAAGTGTCCATAATGAGATTTTTTAATAAATCAACAGAACACTGAACAAAATAACAAAAGTACAAACAAACAACCGAAACAGTCCCGTATGGTGCAAACACTGAAACGGAAAATAATCACCCACAACACACAATGGAAAACAGGCTACCTAAGTATAGCTCCCAATCAGAGACAACGATAGACAGCTGCCTCTGATTGGGAACCACACCAGGCCAAACACAGAAATAGACATACAACATAGAATGCCCACACACATCACACCCTGACCAAACAAAACATACAAACATACAAAGGTATCTATGGTCAGGGCGTGACATAGACCTTACTGTGAAATGCTTACCGACGAGCCCTTAATCAACAATGGAGTTAAGAAGATATTTACTAAATAAACTGAAGTGAAAAAAGTAACACAATAACAATAATGAGGCTATTAACAGGGGTACCCTATCCCCTATAGCGCAATAATGAGGCTATTAACAGGGGCACCCTATCCCCTATAGCGCAATAATGAGGCTATTAACAGGGGTACCCTATCCCCTATAGCGCAATAATGAGGCTATTAACAGGGGCACCCTATAGCGCAATAATGAGGCTATTAACAGGGGTACCCTATCCCCTATCGCGCAATAATGAGGCTATTAACAGGGGCACCCTATCCCCTATAGCGCAATAATGAGGCTATTAACAGGGTTACCCTATCCCCTATAGTGCAATAATGAGGTTATTACCAGGTAACAGTATAACTTTAAACCGTCCCCTCGCCCCGGCACGGGGCGCGAACCAGGGACCATCTGCACACATCAACAACCGTCACCCACGAAGCAGCGTTACCCATCGCTCCACAAAAGCCGCGGCCCTTGCAGAGCAAGGGGCAACCCTACTTAAAGTCTCAGAGCAAGTGACGTAACTGATTGAAATGCTACTAGCGCGTACCCGCTAACTAGCTAGCCATTTCACATCCGTTACACTCACCCCCCTTTCAACCTCCTCCTTTTCCGCAGCAACCAGTGATCCGGGTCAACAGCATCAATGTAACAGTATAACTTAACAGCGTCCCCTCGCCCTGACACGGGCGCGAACCAGGGACCCTCTGCACACATCAACAACGGTCGCCCACGAAGCATCGTTACCCATCGCTCCACAAAGGCCACGGCCCTTGCAGAGCAAGGGGCAACCCTACTTAATGTCTCAGAGCAAGTGACGTAACTGATTGAAATGCTACTAGCGCGTACCCGCTAACTAGCTAGCCATTTCACATCCGTTACACAGGGGTACCCTATCCCCTATAGCGCAATAATGAGGCTATTAACAGGGGCATCCTATCCCCTATAGCGCAATAATGAGGCTATTAACAGGGGTACCCTATCCCCTATAGCACAATAATGTTGCCCTGCACCCTATGGACCCTGCTGCACTATATAAGGACTAAGGTGCAATTTTTGGACGCCGTATTTTTGATGTTTTATTTTAATTTGATATACTATCATGCCATTGTCTTTTCTGTGTCATTCATCTGTTTGACGTACCAGTCCTGTGTTACCACAACTGGCCTCTAGAGGGAGTAGATCCCCACGGTCTCCAGTCAAACCAACTTGGAGGGAGATTGCAGCCTCTGCAGTTTTAAGAGTCATATATCCAAGACCACTGATTCCCAGGGTAACCCATTCAGTCAGAGAGCTCTCTTTGAGAAGCAGAAATCATTCTCAACACATTCAGTGACTAAATTCAAACTCCCCCTCCCCTGTCATGGCTTTCATACTTGGGATGAATGTTTTGCTTTTCCAAAGTTGAAAGTCTCACACACACACACACACACACACACACACACACACACACACACACACACACACACACACACACACACACACACACACACACACACACACACACACACACACACACACACACACACACACACACACTCCTGACTGACACCGAATGCTTCCAGGATTGTTCCCACCAGAGTGAGCAGGCTTGAAAACAGCAAATGCGGGCCACAACTGTACTTCACCGTGTGGAATACAGGAGTCACAGCCTGAGAGATGCATCTGTCTGTTTCTGTCTGCCTGCATGTACTGTGTCTGTTTGTATATGTATGTCTGTATCTGTCTGTCCGTCTCCGTCTGTCCATTTCCATCTGTCCGTCCGTCGGCCTGTCTTACCGCCTGACTGTCTGGAGCCCAAATACGACACATACAGCCTCTGGGTCAAAGGTCATGTCCTAGCTCCCTCCTATGTGAAACTCAACTCCAAGTCTACTGTAGAGGGTAGGCAGGGATGGGGGTGGGGTGCATCCTAGTGCTAAAACACCTATATTAAATGAATTGGTGGTTGAATCAGGTGTGTTAGTGCTGGGCTGGAACACAGAATACTGTGTTGTAGGAAGAGTGCAGGACCTTTTTGGCGTAGGAGTTAGTGTGCTTCTTCTGAATGGAACTGTATGGTCATTGGTTCAAGCCAAGCTTGTTCACACTTATTTACAAGGTGGAGAGATTCTTTAACAGTTTTGAATTACACATTTTCCATTGGTGGGCAAGAGAGACGGACATCGCTGAAAGGATTGTTGATACGAGCCAGGTATAACTATGGTGAGTCACAAACCTGGATGAGATGGAGAGAATAGAAAGCTGTCTGCAGTCTGTCAGAGGTGGAGACTGTTTACCTGGGTCGTGTTCAATCAAACAGAAGAAAACTAACTGAAACAGGGAGGGACTTACCGGGTTTGTCCAATAAGACATTTGAGTTGTTCATTTCAATTTTTTTCAGTCACGTGCACTAATGAACACACCCCTGAATTCAGCAAGAAAATGTTGGATAAAAGACTGAGAAAAAGGCTTTGTCCCAAATGGCATCGGGTTCTGGTCAATAGAAGTGCACTTTATATTGCACTTTATAGGGAATAGGGTGTCATTTGGGAAGCACTACTTACTGCCTGCTGTGACATAACAAGTCATTGTTCAGGGCCCTATGGCTTGGGGATTATAATGTCAAAGTGAGGTGCACAGATTGTGTGTGTATGTATGTGTGTGTATGTGTGATCGCATAAGCATTTCGCTACACCGGCAATAACATCTGCTAAATATCTATATGTGACCAATAATTTTGATTTGATTGATGTGGAGTCATTTGAAAGCGTCAAATTGATCTCATTGCCCTCATCTATCAGTGATGAAAATCACTTCCCAGTCACTCGACACTGCAGGGTTCCATAACTGGTGGCTCGCGGGCAGAATTTGGCCCATGGGTGATTTTACTTGGCCCCGAGTTTTCTGAGCAAACTTGTTTTATTGTTGTACATAAAGACTGTAAAAACACCTGGAAATCATCTCCAAGTGATTTTAATTTAGAAAATCTGTTTGTAAATATTCCCATGCATAGTAGATTGTATACAAATGTAAGCAAGGTTTGAAATTACAACATTTTTGTCAAATGTATCTGTTTCGGCTTCTTGCGGTCAATCTGCAGTCTACAATTTATTTGTAATTACATTACGGCCCCCTGACCATCTGCTCAAGAAAAAAAATCTGCCTGCGGCTGGATCTAGCTGATGATCCCTGGGTCTGCTATAGGTCTGCTATAGCTGGGACAGCTCTGTTTTACTGGTTGGCACAGATATGGGATCAGCTTACCCTCCCTGAATCTTATCGTTTACCATTATAAGGAAAATGTTTGACGGACTTCAGATCAGTGTTTAGGGTCAACCGTCATAGTGGCTGACTGCTTGTCCTGGAGAGAAAGCAGAGGTCCTTGGAGGTTCCCCTAGCTTTAGAACGTTAGAAATCAAAGCCCTGGAATTGGGATTAATCCACACACAAGCACGCAAACACACACAAGCCGGAGTCTATTGAGACAGACTCACTCTAGAGACTCATTCCAGAGAGTTACTCACACCCATACACACACAGAGGGTCAATACAGACGACAGGCTCCATAGAGGATTAGTCTAGGACCTGTTCCTTCCTTAGAAAAGACAGCTTAGCTTCCTTCAGTCCTGATACTTTGGGGCTTGTCTGTCAGGTCTCAAGCCACTCGGACAAAAGAAGAAATGTACTGTCGCCAGACTCACTACCCCACAGTCTAACCATGGTCCATGAAATCAAACCAAACTGCAATGACAAAAGATATTCAGTCACTCTCGGAGGAAAATAGTATAGCCTTGTCCTAGATCTTTGCTGCCCTGCCAGATCCTATAGTCTGTCTGTTAGGTGTCACAATGAACGAGTTGGCAAGGCAGTACAAACAGATAGGACCAGGATAGGAAAACAGAGGTATGATAAAACAATCTCTGTGTTGATATGGATGTGGATCACAGGAGGTTGGTGTTACACCTCAATTGGGAAGGACCGGCTCGTGGTAATGGCAGGAGCGGAATTGGTGGAATGGTATCAATTACATGGTTTCCATGTGCCTGATGCCATTCCATTCGCTCCATTCCGGGCATTATTATGAGTCGTCCTCCCCCAGCAGACTCCTGTGATCTGGATGATGTATGGACTATTGATGGAAGACAGAGAGTTATGAGAAAGGCTACCCCTGGAATTAGATTGAACCAGGGCTACCCCTGGAATTAGATTGAACCACAGCTACCACTGGAATTAGATTGAACCAAGGCTACCACTGGAATTAGATTGAACCACGGCTACCACTGGAATTAGATTGAACCAAGGCTACCCCTGGAATTAGATTGAACCACAGCTACCACTGGAATTAGATTGAACCAGGGCTACCACTGGAATTAGATTGAACCAGGGCTACCACTGGAATTAGATTGAACCAGGGCTACCACTGGAATTAGATTGAACCAGGGCTACCACTGGAATTAGATTGAACCACGGCTACCACTGGAATTAGATTGAACCAGGGCTACCACTGGAATTAGATTGAACCAGGGCTACCCCTGAAATTAGATTGAACCACAGCTACCACTGGAATTAGATTGAACCACAGCTACCACTGGAATTAGATTGAACCAGGGCTACCCCTGGAATTATATTGAACCACGGCTACCACTGGAATTAGATTGAACCAGGGCTACCCCTGGAATTAGATTGAACCAGGGCTACCCCTGGAATTAGATTGAACCAGAGCTACCCCTGGAATTATATTGAACCACAGCTACCACTGGAATTAGATTGAACCAAGGCTACCACTGGAATTAGATTGAACCACAGCTACCCCTGGAATTAGATTGAACCAGGGCTACCCCTGGAATTGTATTGAACCACGGCTACCCCTGGAATTATATTGAACCACGGCTACCCCTGGAATTAGATTGAACCAGGGCTACCCCTGGAATTAGATTGAACCACAGCTACCACTGGAATTAGATTGAACCAGGGCTACCACTAGAATTAGATTGAACCACGGCTACCCCTGGAATTAGATTGAACCAGGGCTACCCCTGGAATTAGATTGAACCACAGCTACCACTGGAATTAGATTGAACCAGGGCTACCACTGGAATTAGATTGAACCAAGGCTACCACTGGAATTAGATTGAACCAGGGCTACCACTGGAATTAGATTGAACCAAGGCTACCACTGGAATTAGATTGAACCAGGGCTACCACTGGAATTAGATTGAACCACAGCTACCACTGGAAAATAGATTGAACCAGGGCTACCACTGGAATTAGATTGAACCACAGCTACCCCTGGAATTAGATTGAACCAGGGCTACCACTGGAATTAGATTGAACCACAGCTACCACTGGAATTAGATTGAACCAGGGCTACCCCTGGAATTAGATTGAACCACGGCTACCACTGGAATTAGATTGAACCAGGGCTACCCCTGGAATTAGATTGAACCACAGCTACCACTGGAATTAGATTTAACCAGGGCTACCCCTGGAATTAGATTGAACCACGGCTACCACTGGAATTAGATTGAACCAAGGCTACCACTGGAATTAGATTGAACCACAGCTACCACTGGAATTAGATTGAACCAGGGCTACCCCTGGAATTAGATTGAACCACAGCTACCACTGGAATTAGATTGAACCAGGGCTACCACTGGAATTAGATTGAACCACGGCTACCACTGGAATTAGATTGAACCAGGGCTACCACTGGAATTAGATTGAACCACAGCTACCCCTGGAATTAGATTGAACCACAGCTACCACTGGAATTAGATTGAACCAGGGCTACCACTGGAATTAGATTGAACCAGGGCTACCACTGGAATTAGATTGAACCACAGCTACCCCTGGAATTAGATTGAACCAGGGCTACCCCTGGAATTAGATTGAACCAGGGCTACCACTGGAATTAGATTGAACCAGGGCTACCACTGGAATTAGATTGAACCACAGCTACCACTGGAATTAGATTGAACCAGGGCTACCACTGGAATTAGGTTGAACCACAGCTACCACTGGAATTAGATTGAACCACGGCTACCACTGGAATTAGATTGAACCAAGGATACCACTGGAATTAGATTGGACCAGGGCCACGTCCCAAATGGAACCCTATTGCCACTTATAGTGTACTACTTCTGTAACGTTCCTGACCTATTTTTATGTTATTTTGATTATGTTTAGTTGGTCAGGGCGTGAGTTGGGGTGGGCATTGTATGTTGTGTGTGTTTGGTTAGTCCATGGGTGTTGTATGTGTATGGGATAGTGTTTGTTAGGTTGTCTAGTTATGTCTATGGCTGCCTAGATTGGGTCTCAATCAGAGACAGCTGTCATTCATTTGTCTCTGATTGGGAGCCAGATTTAAGGTAGCCATAGGCAGTAGGCTTTTGTGGGTGTTTGTTTCCTGTGTCAGTGTTTGGACCACACAGGACTGTTTAAGGTTAGTCACGTTTGTTATTTTGTAGGTTTAAGTGTTTTCTTGTTGTTTCATTAAATCATGAACACTTACCTCTCCGCATCTTGGTCCTATCCATGCTCCTCCTCGTTTGAGGAGGAGAACGACATTGACAGCCTTAACAGAAACACCCACCACAAGAGGACCAAGCGGAGTGGAGAAGGGCAGCGACAGCAGCAGAGACAGACAGAGGAATGGACATGGGAAGACGTCTTGAACGGCAAGGGTTGCTACACATGGGAGGAGATCCTGGCTGGAAAGGATCGCCTCCCATGGGAACAGCTGGAGGCAGCGAGGAGAGCAGAGGCAACCGGAGAGAGGAACCGAAGGTTTGAGGGTACGCGGCTAGCACGGAAGCCCGAGAGGCTCACCCAAAAATTTCTTGGGGGGGGACTAAAGGGGAGTGTGGCGAAGCCGGGTTGGATACCTGAGCCAACTCCCCGGGCTTGCCGTGGAGTGAGAGGGCGTCGTACTGGTCAGACACCGTGTTATGCGGTAAAGCGCACGGTGTCCCCAGTATGCGTGCTTAGCCCAGTGCGGGCTATTCCACCTTGCCGCACTGGGAGGGCTAGGTTGGGCATCGAGCCGGATGCCATGAAGCCGGCCCAACGTATCTGGCCTCCAGTACGTCTCCTCGGGCCGGCGTACATGGCACCAGCCTTACAGGTGGTGTCCCCGGTTCGCCTGCATAGCCCAGTGCGGGCTATTCCACCTCGCCGCACTGGCAGGGCTAAGGGGACCATTCAACCTGGTAGGGTTGGGGAGGCTCGGTGCTCAAGAGCACGTGTCCTCCTTCACGGTCCGGTATATCCGGCGCCACCTTCCCACCCCAGCTCAGTACCACCAGTGCCTACACCACGCACCAGGCTTCCAGTGCATCTCCAGAGCCCTGTTCCTCCTCCACGTACTCTCCCTATGGTGCGTGTCTCCTGCCCAGTGCCTCCAGTTCCGGCACCACGCACCAAGCCTCCTGTGCGTCTCCAGAGCCCTGGACGCACTGTTCCTTCTCCCCGCACTCGCCCTGAGGTGCGTGCCCTCAGCCCGGTACCTCCAGTTCCGGTACCACGCACCAGGCCTAGAGTGCGCCACGAGAGTCCAGTGTGCCCTGTTCCTGTTCCCCGCACTCGCCCTGAGGTGCGTGCCCTCAGCCCGGTACCTCCAGTTCCGGTACCACGCACCAGGCCTATAGTGCGTCTCAGCCGGCCAGAGTCTGCCGTCTGCCCAGCGGTGCCTGAACGGCCCGTCTGCCCAGCTCCGTCTGAGCCATCTGTCTGCCCAGCTCCGTCTGAGCCATCTGTCTGCCCAGCGCCGTCTGAGCCATCTGTCTGCCCAGCGCCGTCTGAGCCATCTGTCTGCCCAGCGCCGTCTGAGCCATCTGTCTGCCCAGCGCCGTCTGAGCCATCTGTCTGCCCAGCGCCGTCTGAGCCATCTGTCTGCCCAGCGCCGTCTGAGCCATCTGTCTGCCCAGCGCCATCTGAGTCATCCGTCTGCCACGAGCCATTAGAGCCGCCCGTCTGCCACGAGCCAGTAGAGCCGTCCGTCAGTCAGGAGCCGCTAGAGCCGTCCGTCAGTCAGGAGCTGCCAGAGACGCCCGCCAGTCAGGAGCTGCCAGAGACGCCCGCCAGTCAGGAGCTGCCAGAGACGCCCGCCAGTCAGGAGCTGCCAGAGACGCCCGCCAGTCAGGAGCTGCCAGAGACGCCCGCCAGTCAGGAGCTGCCAGAGACGCCCGCCAGTCAGGAGCTGCCAGAGACGCCCGCCAGTCAGGAGCTGCCAGAGACGCCCGCCAGTCAGGAGCTGCCAGAGACGCCCGACAGTCCGGAGCTGCCCTACAGTCCGGAGCTGCCCTACAGTCCGGAGCTGCCCTACAGTCCGGAGCTGCCCTACAGTCCGGAGCTGCCCTACAGTCCGGAGCTGCCCTACAGTCCGGAGCTGCCACTCAGCCCGGACCTGCCGGAGTCCCTCAGCCCGGACCTGCCGGAGTCCCTCAGCCAGGACCTGCCGGAGTCCCTCAGCCAGGACCTGCCGGAGTCCCTCAGCCAGGACCTGCCGGAGTCCCTCAGCCAGGACCTGCCGGAGTCCCTCAGCCAGGACCTGCCGGAGTCCCTCAGCCAGGACCTGCCGGAGTCCCTCAGCCAGGACCTGCCGGAGTCCCTCAGCCAGGACCTGCCGGAGTCCCTCAGCCAGGACCTGCCGGAGTCCCTCAGCCAGGACCCGCCGCCCCTTGTCCCGGTGCTGCCCCTTGTCCCGGTGCCCCTTGTCCCGGTGCTGCCCCTTGTCCCGGTGCTGCCCCTTGTCCCGGTGCTGCCCCTTGTCCCGGTGCTGCCCCTTGTCCCGGTGCTGCCCCTTGTCCCGGTGCTGCCCCTTGTCCCGGTGCTGCCCCTTGTCCCGGTGCTGCCCCTTGTCCCGGTGCTGCCCCTTGTCCCGGTGCTGGTCGCTCATTTAGGTGGTGTTAGTGGGAGGGTGGTCATTGGGAGGGGGATAAAGAAGCGGGGATTGATTATGGTGGGGTGGGGACCTCGCCCTCAGCCTGAGCCACCACCGTGGTCAACTGCCCACCCAGACCCTCCCCTGGACTTTGTGCTGGTGCGCCCGGCGTTCGCACCTTGAGGGGGGGGTTCTGTAACGTTCCTGACCTATTTTTATGTTATTTTGATTATGTTTAGTTGGTCAGGGCGTGAGTTGGGGTGGGCATTGTATGTTGTGTGTGTTTGGTTAGTCCATGGGTGTTGTATGTGTATGGGATAGTGTTTGTTAGGTTGTCTAGTTATGTCTATGGCTGCCTAGATTGGGTCTCAATCAGAGACAGCTGTCATTCATTTGTCTCTGATTGGGAGCCAGATTTAAGGTAGCCATAGGCAGTAGGCTTTTGTGGGTGTTTGTTTCCTGTGTCAGTGTTTGGACCACACAGGACTGTTTAAGGTTAGTCACGTTTGTTATTTTGTAGGTTTAAGTGTTTTCTTGTTGTTTCATTAAATCATGAACACTTACCTCTCCGCATCTTGGTCCTATCCATGCTCCTCCTCGTTTGAGGAGGAGAACGACATTGACAGCCTTAACAACTTCGGTCCAAAAGTCTGGCACCATACAGGGAAGATGGTGCCATTTGGGATGTAGCCCTGGTGTAGCACGCACGCACACACACACACACGCACGCACGCACACACACACACACACGCACACGCACACGCACACGCACGCACACACATGCTTCTTTCACATAATTCAGTTACTTCAGCCCCTTTTCTACTGGAATGAACAGGAACGTGAGTCGGCAGTAGTGCCACCAATCAGCTTTTGTCCGGTCAGTGCTGATCTGTTAAAGTGTCTTCCAATGGGTCTATTTGTTTGTGATTGATGCTCTGAAGCACACCCCTTAACCAATGAAGCAGTAAAGGCAATCAGATGACTGCCAGTGTAGTTGGATAGACAGAATAGTATTTTTGTGTGTGGGGCTGGCTCTGGGCTGGGTTAGGATAGACCGGGTTGGCCTATTGTAAATGACTGCATCCATATCTGGTGGCAGTGTTCGACCGTGGCTGATGCAGAGGCTGTGCTGCCTGCTGGAGACAGAGGCAAACTGATTGCCCTCTCCACACCCTTTATCTCTGTAGGCTATATCATCTAGAAGACCGCTTGGTTGTTGATGAAAAGAGCAGTGTGCGCACACAGACAAAGAGACGGACAGACAGGCAGACAGACGGGCAGAGAGGCACACAGACACACACACAGACAGGCAGACAGACGGACAGACAGACAGATGGGCAGAGAGGCACACAGACAGACAGACAGACAGACAGACAGACAGACAGACAGACAGACAGACAGACAGAGGCAGGCAGGCAGGCAGGCAGGCAGGCAGGCAGGCAGGCAGGCACACAGACAGGCAGACAGACAGACATACAGGCAGACAGACAGGGAGACAGACAGGCAGACAGGCAGAGGCATACAGACACGCCCACAGGCAGGCAGGCACACAGACAGGCAGACAGACAGGCAGATCGGCAGGCATACAGGCAGACAGACAGGGAGGCAGACAGGAAGACAGGCACACAGGGGCCCTTGTCGTGGTACACTAGACAATGTAAGCACACTCAGGACGGCTGGGAATTTCATCCTGACTTATCAAACTGGGACACATTGCCAGAGGCCAACCACTGATGTGTAATATCTCCCTCACTAATTGAAACACATTTTCTTCCCATTTGCAATTAGGAGCTGATGAAAGACTTTAACAGTCCATTAGCTAGCCCAGCTAAAACCCTTTATGTGATTTGTACAGTTTTTTCTGCAGCTTTTCTTCTTGTGCATTTAGTTTTATCCAAGAGCTTGAATTGAAGCAACATGTTTCTTGGCCTGTGAACAGACATGTAGCCAGCTAGACCTACAGTCATCTCAATCAGTCTAGCAAATGCAGGCTGAACAGGCTACAATTGCACTGCATGAATTCATTCACAGCTTTCGTTAAGTTGCCTATTGATTCCTAACACTTGGACTGAAAATACTGTCGATAGGCTATTACAGGCCCTACACATTTAATGTGGACTTTGTCCCACAAGTTCATAACAAGCATATATCAAATAACAGTGGGTTATATTGCAACTGCACTGCACAACCCATGAAAGAAAACTTTCCTAAATATAACATTCCCAAATATTTTCCCCTCTACACTAAAACCACGTGTTAAGTTACAGCCCCCTGATGATTGACGTTGTTTCTGTCCAATCAAACGTTAGAGATATTTTGGTTAAACTACCCTAACCAATCCGGTGGTCGCAGAGGCAGTGCCGAAGTGCGACAGGCGTGTCTAGCGCTTCAAATCTACTTTGCCTGGAGTTCCGATTAACTTCACTAACTTTGTGGAAGTTCCCCGCAGTCCTGGTTCGCATTGCAGGCGCGTACACCCTCTGCAGTCACTCAGCTAGTCTGTATCATGTATGACAGCCATGCCCCGCAGCTTTTCCTGTCTATATTCCTCTTCTGTTTCGGAGTGAAGGCGATGACTGGTAAGTACAACGTAACACCTGCGTTGTAGATACTTTGTAACTTTGAATCATTGTTTTGCCAGGGAGCCTGTAGCGGTTGTCGGTTCTCGCTCTCTCTCTCTCTCAATTCAATTTAAATGGGCTTTATTTGCTTGGGGAATCTCTCTCTCGCTCTCTCTCTTCTTTTTATCTCCCTCTATCTCTCTCTCTCAAAATGTCCTGTGCTGCTCTGCAAGAGTAACTTTGCTGCAGCTTTGGCTGCGTTTTCTCTGCGGTTTTCCAGCGCCCCTCTCACAACGAATTACGCACAATGCGAGATGAGTTGAATACGTGACTTGAATAAGTTCGATGACCCCAAATATACCTTATTTAATGACCAATATAGAGTACAATTCTCCCCATTTGTTGTGAAATAGGCTGCTATGTCATTGAATAACTAGCCTACATCACACCACAGTCAGCTCAAGGCAACTTGGCAATATGAAAACAATAGCATATTGTTTTCAAACAGACGTTGACACAGAAAGTTACACTCAATGTTTAATAAGTTATTCCCTTCTCCTTTCCCATAGATCACTCCTGTTATGACACGGACGCAGTGGACATGGTGGTCCCCGTGGAGCTCTCTGGAGAGGAGGCTCACCTGTTGCATGACTCATCCAGGCGCAGCGCGCGTCGGCGCGGCCAGCGCTCTGTCGATTCCCGGGGTGGACTAAACTCGGTGGAGGACACCTTATTTTTCTCTTTACCTGCTTTTGGAAAAGACCTGTACTTACACCTGAAAAGGGATGCCGCTTTTCTGTCTGAGGGGTTTGTGGTCGAGGAGAGGGGAGGCGAAAGAGACCCCCCTAAATGGTCGCACCTGTCCAGAGACCAGCTCTGCTTCTACTCGGGATGGATTATCAACCACACCGACTCTTTTGCCTCCCTCAACACCTGCAGCGGTCTGGTAAACTACTTCTCCTTCACCTGGTATTGTTTTCACGGAAGTTTTAAGTGTTCAGGAATTCATACTGTAGCTTTCTATTGTTACACACACACACACACACACACACACACACACACACACACACACACACACACACACACACACACACACACACACACACACACACACACACACCCAGACACACACACACACACACACACACACACACACACACACACACACACACACACACACACACACACACACACACACACACACACACACACACATTCATTCATAACACTACCCTGTACTACACACACCATAATAACTACCCTGTACTACACACACCATAATAACTACCCTGATCTACACACACTATAATAACTACCCTGAACTACACACACTATAATAACTACCCTGATCTACACACACACCATAATAACTACCCTGAACTACACACACCATAATAACTACCCTGTACTACACACACCATAATAACTACCCTGTACTACACACACCATAATAAATACCCTGAACTACACACACCATAATAACTACCCTGATCTACACACACTATAATAACTATCCTGTACTACACACACACCATAATAACTACCCTGAACTACACACACCATAATAACTAGTCTGAACTACACACACCATAATAATTACCCTGATCTACACACACCATAATAACTACCCTGTACTACACACACACACCATAATAACTACCCTGATCTACACACACCATAATAACTACCCTGAACTACACACACCATAATAACTAGTCTGAACTACACACACCATAATAACTACCCTGTACTACACACACACACCATAATAACTACCCTGATCTACACACACCATAATAACTACCCTGAACTACACACACTATAATAACTACCCTGAACTACACACACCATAATAACTACCCTGAACTACACACACCATAATAACTACCCTGATCTACACACACACCATAATAACTACACTGAACTACACACACACCATAATAATTACCCTGTACTACACACACACCATAATAACTACCCTGTACTACATACACCATAATAACTACCCTGATCTACACACACCATAATAACTACCCTGAACTACACACACCATAAAAACTACCCTGTACTACACACACCATAATAACTACCCTGTATTACACACACCATAATAACTACCCTGAACTACACACACCATAATAACTACCCTGATCTACACACACCATAATAACTACCCTGAACTACACACACCATAATAACTACCCTGAACTACACACACCATAATAACTACCCTGAACTACACACACCATAATAACTACCCTGATCTACACACACACACCATAATAACTACCCTGAACTACACACACACCATAATAATTACCCTGTACTACACACACACCATAATAACTACCCTGTACTACATACAACATAATAACTACCCTGATCTACACACACCATAATAACTACCCTGAACTACACACACCATAATAACTACCCTGTACTACACACACACCATAATAACTACCCTGAACTACACACACCATAATAACTACCCTGATCTACACACACACCATAATAAGTACCCTGAACTACACACACCATAATAACTACCCTGATCTACACACACACCATAATAACTACCCTGTACTACACACACCATAATAACTACCCTGATCTACACACACCATAATAACTACCCTGAACTACACACACCATAATAACTACCCTGAACTACACACACCATAATAACTATCCTGTACTACACACACCATAATAACTACCCTGAACTACACACACTATAATAACTATCCTGTATTACACACACCATAATAACTACCCTGAACTACACACACCATAATAACTACCCTGTACTACACACACACCATAAGAACTACCCTGAACTACACACACCATAATAACTACCCTGATCTACACACACTATAATAACTACCCTGAACTACACACACTATAATAACTACCCTGAACTACACACACTATAATAACTACCCTGATCTACACACACACCATAATAACTACCCTGATCTACACACACACCATAATAACTACCCTGAACTACACACACACCATAATAACTACCCTGAACTACACACACTATAATAACTACCCTGATCTACACACACACCATAATAACTACCCTGATCTACACACACTATAATAACTACCCTGAACTACACACACACCATAATAACTACCCTGAACTACACACACTATAATAACTACCCTGTACTACACACACCATAATAACTACCCTGAACTACACACACTATAATAACTACCCTGTACTACACACACACACCATAATAACTACCCTGATCTACACACACCATAACAACTACCCTGAACTACACACACCATAATAACTACCCTGAACTACACACACTATAATAACTACCCTGTACTACACACACCATAATAACTACCCTGAACTACACACACTATAATAACTACCCTGTACTACACACACACACCATAATAACTACCCTGATCTACACACACCATAACAACTACCCTGAACTACACACACTATAATAACTACCCTGAACTACACACACTATAATAACTACCCTGAACTACACACACCATAATAACTACCCTGAACTACACACACCATAATAACTACCCTGATCTACACACACACCATAATAACTACCCTGAACTACACACACACCATAATAATTACCCTGTACTACACACACACACCATAATAACTACCCTGTACTACATACACCATAATAACTACCCTGATCTACACACACCATAATAACTACCCTGAACTACACACACCATAATATCTACCCTGTACTACACACACCATAATAACTACCCTGTTCTACACACACCATAATAACTACCCTGAACTACACACACCATAATAACTACCCTGAACTACACACACCATAATAACTACCCTGATCTACACACACCATAATAACTACCCTGAACTACACACACCATAATAACTACCCTGAACTACACACACCATAATAACTACCCTGAACTACACACACCATAATAACTACCCTGATCTACACACACACCATAATAACTACCCTGAACTACACACACACCATAATAATTACCCTGTACTACACACACACACCATAATAACTACCCTGTACTACATACACCATAATAACTACCCTGATCTAAACACACCATAATAACTACCCTGAACTACACCCTCCTTAATAACTACCCTGTACTACACACACCATAATAACTACCCTGTACTACACACACCATAATAACTACCCTGAACTACACACACCATAATAACTACCCTGAACTACACACACCATAATAACTACCCTGATCTACACACACACCATAATAACTACCCTGTACTACACACACCATAATAACTACCCTGATCTACACACACCATAATAACTACCCTGAACTACACACACCATAATAACTACCCTGAACTACACACACCATAATAACTACCCTGAACTACACACACCATAATAACTACCCTGATCTACACACACACCATAATAAGTACCCTGAACTACACACACCATAATGACTACCCTGATCTACACACACACCATAATAACTACCCTGAACTACACACACCATAATAACTACCCTGAACTACACACACCATAATAACTATCCTGTACTACACACACCATAATAACTACCCTGATCTACACACACACCATAATAAGTACCCTGAACTACACACACCATAATAACTACCCTGAACTACACACACCATAATAACTACCCTGATCTACACACACACCATAATAACTACCCTGAACTACACACACACCATAATAATTACCCTGTACTACACACACACACCATAATAACTACCCTGTACTACATACACCATAATAACTACCCTGATCTACACACACCATAATAACTACCCTGAACTACACCCTCCTTAATAACTACCCTGTACTACACACACCATAATAACTACCCTGTACTACACACACCATAATAACTACCCTGAACTACACACACCATAATAACTACCCTGAACTACACACACCATAATAACTACCCTGATCTACACACACACCATAATAACTACCCTGTACTACACACACCATAATAACTACCCTGATCTACACACACCATAATAACTACCCTGAACTACACACACCATAATAACTACCCTGAACTACACACACCATAATAACTACCCTGAACTACACACACCATAATAACTACCCTGATCTACACACACACCATAATAAGTACCCTGAACTACACACACCATAATGACTACCCTGATCTACACACACACCATAATAACTACCCTGAACTACACACACCATAATAACTACCCTGAACTACACACACCATAATAACTATCCTGTACTACACACACCATAATAACTACCCTGATCTACACACACACCATAATAAGTACCCTGAACTACACACACTATAATAACTACCCTGATCTACACACACCATAATAACTACCCTGAACTACACACACCATAATAACTACCCTGAACTACACACACCATAATAACTACCCTGTACTACACACACCATAATAACTACCCTGAACTACACACACCATAATAACTACCCTGAACTACACACACCATAATAACTACCCTGTACTACACACACCATAATAACTACCCTGATCTACACACACCATAGTAACTACCCTGTACTACACACACCATAATAACTACCCTGTACTACACACACCATAATAACTACCCTGAACTACACACACCATAATAACTACCCTGAACTACACACACCATAATAACTACCCTGTACTACACACACCATAATAACTACCCTGATCTACACACACCATAATTATTACCCTGTACTACACACACCATAATAACTACCCTGATCTACACACACACCATAATAACTACCCTGAACTACACACACACCATAATAACTACCCTGAACTACACACACTATAATAACTACCCTGATCTACACACACACCATAATAACTACCCTGATCTACACACACTATAATAACTACCCTGAACTACACACACACCATAATAACTACCCTGAACTACACACACTATAATAACTACCCTGTACTACACACACCATAATAACTACCCTGAACTATACACACTATAATAACTACCCTGTACTACACACACACACCATAATAACTACCCTGATCTACACACACCATAACAACTACCCTGAACTACACACACTATAATAACTACCCTGAACTACACACACCATAGTAACTACCCTGAACTACACACACTATAATAACTACCCTGAACTACACACACCATAATAACTACCCTGAACTACACACACCATAATAACTACCCTGATCTACACACACACCATAATAACTACCCTGAACTACACACACACCATAATAATTACCCTGTACTACACACACACCATAATAACTACCCTGTACTACATACACCATAATAACTACCCTGATCTACACACACCATAATAACTACCCTGAACTACACACACCATAATATCTACCCTGTACTACACACACCATAATAACTACCCTGTTCTACACACACCATAATAACTACCCTGAACTACACACACCATAATAACTACCCTGAACTACACACACCATAATAACTACCCTGATCTACACACACCATAATAACTACCCTGAACTACACACACCATAATAACTACCCTGAACTACACACACCATAATAACTACCCTGAACTACACACACCATAATAACTACCCTGATCTACACACACACCATAATAACTACCCTGAACTACACACACACCATAATAATTACCCTGTACTACACACACACACCATAATAACTACCCTGTACTACATACACCATAATAACTACCCTGATCTACACACACCATAATAACTACCCTGAACTACACCCTCCTTAATAACTACCCTGTACTACACACACCATAATAACTACCCTGAACTACACACACCATAATAACTACCCTGAACTACACACACCATAATAACTACCCTGATCTACACACACATCATAATAACTACCCTGTACTACACACACCATAATAACTACCCTGATCTACACACACCATAATAACTACCCTGAACTACACACACCATAATAACTACCCTGAACTACACACACCATAATAACTATCCTGTACTACACACACCATAATAACTACCCTGAACTACACACACTATAATAACTATCCTGTACTACACACACCATAATAACTACCCTGATCTACACACACACCATAATAAGTACCCTGAACTACACACACCATAATTACTACACTGATCTACACACACACCATAATAAGTACCCTGAACTACACACACCATAATAACTACCCTGAACTACACACACCATAATAACTACCCTGATCTACACACACACCATAATAAGTACCCTGAACTACACACACCATAATGACTACCCTGATCTACACACAGACCATAATAACTTCCCTGAACTACACACACCATAATAACTACCCTGAACTACACACACCATAATAACTATCCTGTACTACACACACCATAATAACTACCCTGATCTACACACACACCATAATAAGTACCCTGAACTACACACACCATAATAACTACACTGATCTACACACACCGTAATAACTAGTCTGATCTACACACACCATAATAACTACACTGATCTACACACACCATAATAACTACCCTGTACTACACACACCATAATAACTACCCTGTACTACACACACCATAATAACTACCCTGAACTACACACACCATAATAACTACCCTGAACTACACACACCATAATAACTACCCTGTACTACACACACCATAATAACTACCCTGATCTACACACACCATAATAACTACCCTGTACTACACACACCATAATAACTACCCTGTACTACACACACCATAATAACTACCCTGAACTACACACACCATAATAACTACCCTGAACTACACACACCATAATAACTACCCTGTACTACACACACCATAATAACTACCCTGATCTACACACACCATAATTATTACCCTGTACTACACACACCATAATAACTACCCTGATCTACACACACACCATAATAACTACCCTGTACTACACACACACACCATAATAACTACCCTGTACTACACACACCATAATAACTACCCTGATCTACACACACCATAATAACTACCCTGTACTACACACACCATAATAACTACCCTGATCTACACACACCATAATAACTACCCTGTACTACACACACACACCATAATAACTACCCTGTACTACACACACACACCATAATAACTACCCTGATCTACACACACCATAATAACTACCCTGTACTACACACACACACCATAATAACTACCCTGATCTACACACACCATAATAACTACCCTGATCTACACACACACCATAATAACTACCCTGTACTACACACACCATAATAACTACCCTGATCTACACACACCATAATAACTACCCTGATCTACACACACCATAATAACTACCCTGATCTACACACACCATAATAACTACCCTGATCTACACACAGCATAATAACTACCCTGATCTACACACACCATAATAACTACCCTGATCTACACACAGCATAATAACTACCCTGAACTACACACACCATAATAACTACCCTGATCTACACACACCATAATAACTACCCTGTACTACACACACCATAATAATTACCCTGAACTACACACACCATAATAACTACCCTGATCTACACACACCATAATAACTACCCTGTACTACACACATCATAATAATTACCCTGAACTACACACACCATAATAACTACCCTGATCTACACACAGCATCTTATGTCATTGACAGTAGAGTCCGATCGGATGGATCCAAACCAACATGACCATATGAGTTAAAGTCAAAAGAATTGGACAAATTGCATGATCTTTTTCTTGGCATTTCATGTATTCTAAGCTCAGTGGGCCTGGCAGGTTGTTCTCTCTCCCAGGCCTGTGTGGGATATTATTATCTGGAAAATGAGCTCACGATTGTTTAAATGTTATATCCATTTGTGGAGGGATAGAAGTGGATCAGGATAGCTGACACCTACAGCCGGATATAAGGACGAAGGCTGACTTAAGTGGCGTGTGTGTGTGTGCACATACATGCACGTGTGTGCCAGCACGTACGCACAAACACACGCATGCACGCACACACACACACACACACACACACACACACACACACACACACACACACACACACACACACACACACACACACACACACACACACAATGTGTGCAAATGTGAAAACCCTAGTTTTGTACAGTGGGCTGTTTAAGACTAAGACCCTCACATTGTGCCTATTGGAGAAACCAGTCCCACCCGTGTGTGTGTGTGTGTGTGTGTGTGTGTGTGTGTGTGTGTGTGTGTGTGTGTGTGTGTGTGTCCATACACGTCTGTGTGTGTCTGTGTGTGTGAATATGCATGTGCGTGTATGTCTGTGCATGTCTGTGTCACTTTCTCTGTGTGTGCGTGTGTGCGTGTGTGTGTGTGTGTGTGTGTGTGTGTGTGTGTGTGTGTGTGTGTGTGTGTGTGTGTGTGTGTGTGTGTGTGTGTGTGTGTGTGTGTGTGTGTGTGTGTGTGTGTGTGTGTGTGTGTCCACGTGGTCTCTCTGTGTTAGTGTCAGTAGGCTAGTTGAGGGGGGATGACACAGGACAAACTGGGCCCTAATAGTTGTCTTCCCTGGATAGCACTCTCTGTCTGTGGCCAGGTCACTGGAAGTATCTGTCACGTCTGCTCCCCCCCCCCCCCCCCCCCCCCAGCTTGAGGGCACCAGGCTGCCCTGTATCACACACTCCTATCATCCATTATGCACACCTGCCTTCCCTCGTCACGCACATCAGCGATATTGGACTCACCTGGACTCACCCATCACCTGTTATTACCTCTCCTATATGTGTCAGTTCCCAGCTCTGTTCCCTGCTGCTGGACTCACCTGGACTCACCCATCACCTGTTATTACCTCTCCTATATGTGTCAGTTCCCAGCTCTGTTCCCCACTGCTGGACTCACCTGGACTCACCCATCACCTGTTATTACCTCTCCTATATGTGTCAGTTCCCAGCTCTGTTCCCTGCTGCTGGACTCACCTGGACTCACCCATCACCTGTTATAACCTCCCCTATATGTGTCAGTTCCCAGCTCTGTTCCCCACTGCTGGACTCACCTGGACTCACCCATCACCTGTTATTACCTCCCCTATATGTGTCAGTTCCCATCTCTGTTCCCTGCTGCTGGACTCACCTGGACTCACCCATCACCTGTTATTACCTCCCCTATATGTGTCAGTTCCCATCTCTGTTCCCTGCTGCTGGACTCACCTGGACTCACCCATCACCTGTTATTACCTCCCCTATATGTGTCAGTTCCCCAGCTCTGTTCCCTGCTGCTGGACTCACCTGGACTCACCCATCACCTGTTATTACCTCCCCTATATGTGTCAGTTCCCAGCTCTGTTCCCTGCTGCTGGACTCACCTGGACTCACCTGGACTCACCCATCACCTGTTATTACCTCTCCTATATGTGTCAGTTCCCAGCTCTGTTCCCTGCTGCTGGACTCACCTGGACTCACCCATCACCTGTTATTACCTCCCCTATATGTGTCAGTTCCCCAGCTCTGTTCCCTGCTGCTGGACTCACCTGGACTCACCCATCACCTGTTATTACCTCCCCTATATGTGTCAGTTCCCAGCTCTGTTCCCTGCTGCTGGACTCACCTGGACTCACCCATCACCTGTTATTACCTCCCCTATATGTGTCAGTTCCCAGCTCTGTTCCCTGCTGCTGGACTCACCTGGACTCACCTGGACTAACCCATCACCTGTTATTACCTCTCCTATATGTGTCAGTTCCCAGCTCTGTTCCCTGCTGCTGGACTCACCTGGACTCACCCATCACCTGTTATTATCTCTCCTATATGTGTCAGTTCCCAGCTCTGTTCCCTGCTGCTGGACTCACCTGGACTCACCCATCACCTGTTATTACCTCCCCTATATGTGTCAGTTCCCAGCTCTGTTCCCTGCTGCTGGACTCACCTGGACTTACCCATCACCTGTTATTACCTCTCCTATATGTGTCAGTTCCCAGCTCTGTTCCCCACTGCAGCATTGATTGTTTTCTCTCTTTGTTTTACTAGTTTGCTGACGCTGTTCCTGTCTCGTTTTATGTCCGGTCTTTATTAACTGTTTAACCGTACCTGCTTCGTCTCTCCAGCGTCATCTCATGTGACAGTATCCCTCTACCATGTAGGCTTGGAAGTGTGTGTCTGTCAGTCTGTCTGTTTATAGGACCCCATACAGTACAAGAGACAGTACATCAGCATCCGGGAGCCAACAGCAGCATTACAACTACCATCACCAGGCAACAACTTCATACACAATAATTGGCTCTAGATATTTTGCTGGTCAGGCCATGTGGTGTGAAAAAACACGATTGATGTACCACCCTTTAAGTGAGGGGAAATATGAAAAGGTTTTCTGCTGAGCTGCAGCAGCATTGTTTACCCTGAGGCTTAGCTTGGAGCTAGTGCCCGGTGGATGTCTCTGCTGTGCTGTAGCAGCATTATTTACCCTGAGGCTTAGCTTGGAGCTAGTGCCCGGTGGATGTCTCTGCTGTGCTGTAGCAGCATTGTTTACCCTGAGGCTTAGCTTGGAGCTGGTGCCCGGTGGATGTCTCTGCTGTGCTGTAGCAGCATTGTTTACCCTGAGGCTTAGCTTGGAGCTAGTGCCCGGTGGATGTCTCTGCCTTCCTGCAGCAGCATTGTTTACCCTGAGGCTTAGCTTGGAGCTAGTGCCCGGTGGATGTCTCTGCTGTGCTGTAGCAGCATTGTTTACCCTGAGGCTTAGCTTGGAGCTAGTGCCCGGTGGATGGCTCTGCTGAGCTGTAGCAGCATTGTTTACCCTGAGGCTTAGCTTGGAGCTAGTGCCCGGTGGATGTCTTTGCTGTGCTGTAGCAGCATTGTTTACCCTGAGGCTTAGCTTGGAGCTAGTGCCCGGTGGATGTCTCTGCTGTATTAGCTTGCTGTGGCTACAGTATGTTGTAACACACTTAGCACGGTGTTCTATTTTACCCTGAAATACCAGCCGTTATTCACTTAACCCTGCCTCACACTGGAAGCTCTGTGGCTGGCCACATGCAGGCTCTGCTTTCACATTGTGTCGTGTTGTGAATGTGGCCAAGTGAACAGCCACATGCCTGTTTAGGGCTAAGTCTGTCTTTCTTTCTCTCGCTTTCTTTCTCCCTCTCTCTTTCTCTCTCTTTTCCCCTCTCTACTTCACTGTATACATAACCGTGAATGCTGAATAGACAATTAATCATCGGGATTTCTTTTTCTTTTTTTACATTCAGCTTATTCTGACGGAGAAAATACAACGTTATCCCTCCAAAGCTAGTTGTCATGGAAACGGCTCATAGGTTCTGTAATTGCTGCCGCTGGGCTTTTGGAATACCTTTAAGACACTGTGTGTGGCTCTGGATTGCTTGTTAATGCCATGTCAACTCATTTTACTAGCCCTGCCAGGCGCACCTTTACAATACAACGATGGATCCTTAGTAAAGCCTTACAAAACCTTAAAGCGGACCACTTCTACTTTTCCCACAATGATTCATGTTGTAGGGAGTTTGTGTCTGTCTGTACCTGTCTGAGAGAACGGAAGAGTGAGGTTTATGGTCCTCTGTCTTTCTCTCTCTCTCTCTCTCTCTCTCTCTCTCTCTCTCTCTCTCTCTCTCTCTCTCTCTCTCTCTCTCTCTCTCTCTCTCTCTCTCTAGCTCTCTCTCTCTCCCTCTCTCTCTCTTCCTCCTTATTTCTCTCAGCACTCCTCTCTGCTTCCTTCTCTCTCTTCAACTCTCTCTCTTCTCCCCCCCTTTCTCTCTCTCTTCTCTCCCCCTCTCTCTCCCCCTCTCCTTCATGCTTCCTCTCCCTAGCCCTGAGGAGGTGTGTGCTGAGATGTAAACTGGAGAGTTTGCCCTGACTCTTCTTCTCTCAGTCTGTTCTCTGGGAATGCCCTTACTTGCTATTTGGCACATTTGGCAATGCACCCTACACAAGGAGCTGTTATGCACAGGGCTGGTTCTTGCCATTCTGCCACCCTAGACGGAAAAATACGTATTTTCCAAAATGAAATGTTATGAATGCCTGTCTATGTGGTAAGCCTACCGTTTGTAAAACACCAAAAAAAGACATAGGGTCTGGACCAAAAGACCTCGGCTCCTGCTTACTGGTGTGTAGCCTAGCATGACGCAGCAATGGAATCCTGTGACTAATCCATTTGGTGATTTAAGCTCTGAATATCAGCTACCCAACTTTATCAGGAGTTATCGTGAGCCTTTTTGCAGTGATGTTTACACAGCAACAAATGTAGAAGTTTTTTTTTTTTTGCTGTGATATAAACTTTAAACCACTGATCTTGCCAACAGGGTGAAACTTCTGTAGAACAGCTCTGATTGTCCATAATGTCCATTTTAGTTTGACCTGTCCTGTTCTCACGGTATTTTGTTTGTTAACATGACAGAGCATTTTTTATTTGATTGGGTGCCATTTAGGTTAGGCTATTTGATCGGAGAAACCTGCATGATGTAAAAAGTGTCCGTCTCATTACATTGTCATCCATTTTATCTCCAGCCTGTAGGCTACAGAAAAGGCCACATATTCTTTCTACCATATCCTATATCTGCTACGTGATTTATGTTAGATGATTTTTATGACGGAACGTTGGTAGAGCGCCGCAGAGATGTGTCTCTCCAACAGCACCCTGGAGAGGCGCGCTGGGAATGGACAAGATAAATATTTTGCGCCCCTGCCTTTGACAAAGTGGGCATTGTTTATCACAGGGCGGCATCAGTGCTCAACTAAAAAGCCCATTTGCCACTGGTTGAGAGAAATTGTCATTGTTTTTGGGCAGAATTACAGTGCATTCGGAAAGTATTCAGACCCCTTGACTCTTTCTACATGTTGTTACATTTCAGCCTTATTCTAAAATTGATTAAACTAAATTTAAAAAAAATACCCTCATCAATCTACACACAATACCCAATAATGACAAAGAAAAAAACGTTTTTTTTTAGAGATTTTGCAAATGTATTAAAAATAAAAAACAGAAATACCTTATTTACATAAGTATTCAGACCCTTTGCTATGAGACTCAGGTGCATCCTATTTCCATTGATCATCCTGGAGATGTTTCTACAACTTGATTAGAGTCCACCTGTGGTAAATTCAATTGATTGGACAAGATTTGGAAAGGCAGACACCTGTCTATATAAGGTCCCACAGTTGACAGCGTATGTCAGAGTAGAAACAAAGCTATGAGGTCGAAGGAATTGTCCAAAGAAATCTGAGACAGGATTGTGTCGAGGCACAGATCTGGAGAATAGAACCAAAACATTTCTGCAGCATCGAAGGTCCCCAAGAACACAGTGGCCTCCATCATTCTTAAATGGAAGAAGTTTGGAACCACCAAGACTCTTCCTAGAGCTGGCCCACCCGGCCAAGCTGAGCAATCGGGGGAGAAGGACCTTGGTCAGGGAGGTGACCAAGGAGGTGGAGGTGGTCACTCTGACAGAGCTCCAGAGTTCCTCTGTGGAGATGGGAGAACCTTCCAGAATGACAAACATCTCTGCAGCACTCCACCAATCAGGCCTTTATGGTTGAGTGGCCAGATGGAAGCCACTCCTCAGTAAAAGGCACATGACAGCCCGCTTGGAGTTTGCCAAAAGGCGCCTAAAGGACTATCAGACCATGACAAACAAGATTCTCTGGTCTGATGAAACCAAGATTGAACTCTTTGGCCTGAATGCCAAACATCACGTCTGGAGGAAACCTGGCAATGTTTTTCAGCAGCAGGGACTGTGAGACTAGTCAGGATCAAGGGAAAGATGAACGGAGCAAAGTACAGAGAGATCCTTGATGAAAACCTGCTCCAGACCGCTCAGGACCTCAGACAGGGGTGAAGGTTCACCTTCCAACAGGACAACGATCCTAAGCACATAGCCAAGACAATGCGGGAGTGGCTTCCGGACAAGTCTCTGAATCTTCTTGAGTGGCCCAGCCAGAGCCCGGACTTGAACCTAATCGAACATCTCTGGAAAGACCTGAAAAGCTGGGCAATGACGCTCCCCATCCAACGTGACAGAGCTTGAGAGGATCTGCAGAGAAGAATGGGAGAAACTCCTCAAATACAGGTGTGCAAAGCTTGTAGCGTCATACCAAAGAAGACTCGAGGCTGTAATCGCTGCCAAAGGGGATTTAACAAAGTACTGAGTAAAGGGTCTGAATACTTATGTAAATGTGATATTTCAGTTTTTTTTATTTATACATTTGCAAAAATGTATAAAAAACAGTTTTTGCTTTGTCATTATGGGGTATTGTGTGTAGATTGATGAGGGGGAAAAACCATTTAATACATTTTAGAATTAGGCTGTAACGT
Source organism: Salvelinus fontinalis (assembly GCF_029448725.1). Classification (NCBI taxonomy): domain Eukaryota; kingdom Metazoa; phylum Chordata; class Actinopteri; order Salmoniformes; family Salmonidae; genus Salvelinus; species Salvelinus fontinalis. The sequence continues at coordinate 84,844,507 of NC_074668.1, forward strand.
AACAAAATGTGGGAAGAAATCAAGGGGTCTGAATACTTTCCGAATGCACTGTATGTGAGGTTTTATGTGTTGTTGGAGGTGCGTGTTGGTCAGTTTAGTTCAGAAAAGGCCGCCCTCGTCAATCTGCCGCCATAAGCGGCCGACTAGTCCTGCCTAATGAGCGGGCCGGCCGTGTTTAAACGTTGCAGTTTATTTAAGTTTCACCGGACTACATCAGTGGAGGCTTTGGGTTAGACTATAAGGTATTTGTTCTTATAAGGCCCTGCATGGTGTTGGCCAGGGGCTGTGTTTTGGTTGGGGTTGAGGTTGTGGGTATAGAGGTGGGGCTTGAGGCAGCTCTGGTCGGGGGGCAAGGGGAGGTGGCATGATGCAAACAACTATCTGGGATCTCGTGAGAGAAAACCAAGAGATATGTTAAAAGCTGATCTAGCCTAAAAACATGAGGGGAGTATGAATGTTAACGGCTGCTCTGTGGTTCTTTTGCTCTCTCTCTCTCTCTCTCTCTCTCTCGGTCTCTCTTCAGACTGGACTGGTCTATACAGGAGAGGATAGTCTCTTCATCCAGCCGGTCAGCAGTTCTTCCGACTCCTTTTCCGGGCTGCAGCACAGGGTGGTCCGACACCGACGCTCAGCCAAGACCAGCCCTCCTTCTGCCCCTCCCCCTGGATCCACAGCTGCAGACAAGCAGCCCAAGGACTGCGGCACCATTACAGGTGAATGACAGAAATGTTGAATGGTGGATAGTGGATATTGGATACCATTGGACCGCCACTGCCACTTTCGATTGATTTGGTGGATTTTGGAAGGGACAGGAAAGGGGATTGGAGTGAGAGAGCGGATCCTCCGTGTGTCACGCCCTGACCGTAGAGAGCTTTTTATGTCTCTATTTTGGTTTGGTTAGGGTGTGATTTGGGTGGGCATTCTATGTTCTGTATTTCTAGGTCTTGTATTTCTTTGTTTCTGGCCGAGTGTGGTTGTAACTGCAGATTTCCTCCTCTTCGTCTGAAGAGGACGTGTAGCAGGGATCGGACTAAGACGCAGCGTAGTATGTGTCCATGTTTTAATAATAATCAACTGAACAAGACACAATACAAAATAACAAAAGTGAATCTAACCGAAACAGTCCTATCTGGTGCAATGAACACAAAGACAGAAGACAACCACCCACAAAACCCAACAGAAAACAGGCTACCTAAATATGGTTCCCAATCAGAGACAATGACTAACACCTGCCTCTGATTGAGAACCATATCAGGCCAAACATAGAAATGGAAAACTAGACACACAACATCGAAAGCCCACTCAGATCACGTCCTGACCAACACTAAAACAAGGAAAACACAAAAGAACTATGGTCAGAACGTGACAGTGGTTCCCAATCAGAGGCAGCTGTCTATTGTTGTCTCTGATTGGGGATCATACTTAGGCTGCCCCTTTTCCTCTTTCTGTATGGGATCTTGTTCTTTGTTTGTGTGCAGGGAGTTTGCACATCGAAGCTGTTCGGTCGTTGTATTCTTTATTGTTTTGTCCTGTTTCAGTTTCACTTCGTGATTAAATTATGTGGAACCCTAAGAACGCTGCGCCTTGGTCTCTTCTGACGACGACACCCGTTACACCGTGTCTGTGAAGTGTGGCTGTACTTTGTCATTGTTTTAGTAACGATCAATCAATAGTCGAAGTGACAGCTGCATGTACGTTAGAAAACAGTAATTTTATGGTTGTGGTCTAATTGATTTTCAAAAGCTTCAGTACCATACATGCAAGTTTATTAGGCCTTTTTGTAACTTCTATGCATAACTTATTCTAGTCAGTAGGGTTCAAATGTAATCAGGAGCTTTGAAGGAAGGAGAGAAGTAGTCCATCAGAAGCTTTGAAGGAAGGAGAGAAGTAGTCCATCAGAAGCTTTGAAGGAAGGAGAGAAGTAGTCCATCAGAAGCTTTGAAGGAAGGAGAGAAGTAGTCCATCAGGAGCTTTGAAGGAAGGAGAGAAGTAGTCCATCAGAAGCTTTGAAGGAAGGAGAGAAGTAGTCCATCAGGAGCTTTGAAGGAAGGAGAGAAGTAGTCCATCAGAAGCTTTGAAGGAAGGAGAGAAGTAGTCCATCAGAAGCTTTGAAGGAAGGAGAGAAGTAGTCCATCCATGCAGACTGTGTGAAGGTCAATTGACTGAGTTGAATTGACGTGACCCCCTTGAAACGCCTCAGAGCATTAAAACCTTTTCCAAATTGAACGCCATCCCCTTAAGAGGCATTAGAAGAAGACAAAAAAGATCCATCAAACCCATTTGGTGTGTCATCATAGTGGTCTCTGACTTGTGGTCAGACTCTCAGGTGGAACAAACTTAAACTTGCACCTTTTTTCAATGCTGAATTGAATGTCATTGAGAACACAGCAAGGTGCCATAATAAATGTTTTCGCAAACACCCTTTCTGAATTTTAAAATATTCCAAGAAGTTGTCGTATAGTTTTTCAAAAGTATCTGTAATCTGATTACAACATTTTTCGCTGGTGACGTAACTGCCTACAGTTACAGTTTTTTTGTAATCAAATTACATGTAACTGACATGTAATCAGTTACTGCCCAACCCTTGACGCCATCTTCTTCCCCATGTCTTTGTGGTACAGTAGTTTAGTATTCAGGAGTCGTCCTGGTGTAGGTTTCATAAATCATGGCTTCCTGAGCAATGTTTATAGCTCTCTTCACATTCTCTGATGTTTATTTAGCTCCAATCTGTTGGAAGGAGAGGCGTTTCAGGCAGCTGGGCCTTGTTTTAATGTGCATTTCTACTCTGTAAACTCCTGTTGGGGCCTGCTCTGTCTGTCTGTCTGTCTGTCTGTCTGTCTGTCTGTCTCTGTGTGTCTGTCTTGTCTCTCTGTCTGCCTGTCGGTCTGTCTGTCCCTCTCTGTCTGTCTCTGTTTATTTTTCTCTTGCTTTTTCGATCTGTCTGCGCTTTTTTTCTCTCTCTCTCTCTCTCTCAATTCAATTTCAATTCAATTTCAATTTAATGGGCTTTATTGGCATGAGAAACACATGTTTACATTGCCAATGCAAGTGAAATAGATATTAAAAATGATTAGTTTTACATTACACTCACAGAAGTTTGGCTCACAGAGCATCGACCGGCCTTCAGAACTACAGTGCAAAACATTACATTCTTGAATGTATAGTGTATTTTGGTCCCAATGTCTCATGAGTTTTAAATATTTTAAGGAATGTTAAATGAATGTGTACATGAAGTGGATACAAAAAATGTACAGTTGAAGTCGGAAGTTTACATACACTTAGGTTGGAGTCATTAAAACTCGTTTTTCAACCACTCCACATATTTCTTGTTAACAAATTATAATTTTGGCAAGTCGGTTAGGACTAGAGGTGGACCGATTATGATTTTTCAACTCCGATACCGGATGACCAAAAAAAGGTGATAGCGATTAATCGGCCGATTTTTTTAATGTATTTGTAATAATGACAATTACAACAATACAACAACAATTACAACAATTACAACAATATAAGAACGAACACTTATTTTAACTTAATATAATACATCAATAAAATCAATTTAGCCTCAAATAAATAATGAAACATGTTCAATTTGGTTGAAATAATGCAAAAACAAAGTGTTGGAGAAGAAAGTAAAAGTGAATATGTGCCATGTAAGAAAGCTAACGTTTAAGTTCCTTGCTCAGAACACTAGAATATATGAAAGCTGGTGGTTCCTTTTAACGTGAGTCTTCAATATTCCCAGGTAAGAAGTTTTAGGTTGTAGTTATTATAGGAATTATAGGACTATTTCTCTCTATACGATTTGTATTTCATTAACCTTTGACTATTGGATGTTCTTATAGGCACTTTAGTATTGCCAGTGTAACAGTATAGCTTCCATCCCTCTCCTCGCTCCTACCTGGGTTCGAACCAGGAACACAACGACAACAGCGACCCTCGAAGCAGCGTTACCCATGCAGAGCAAGGGGAACAACTACTCCAAGTCTCAGAGCGAGTGACGTTTGAAACGCTATTAGCGCGCACCCCGCTAACTAGCTAGCCATTTCACATCGGTTACACCAGCCTAATCTCGGGAGTTGATAGGCTTGAAGTCATAAACAGCACAATGCTTGAAGCATTGCAAAGAGCTGCTGGCAAAACGCACGAAAGTGCTGTTTGAATGAATGCATACGAGCCTGCTGGTGCCTACCATCGCTCAGTCAGACTGCTCTATCAAATCATAGACTTAATTGTAACATAAAAACACACAGAAATACGAGCCTTATGTCATTAATATGGTTGAATCCGGAAACGATCATTTCGAAAAAACAAAACGTTTATTCTTTCAGTGAAATACGGAACCGTTCCGTATTTTATCTAACGGGTGGCACCCATAAGTCTAAATATTCCTGTTACATTGCACAACCTTCAATGTTATGTCATAATTACGTAAAATTCTGGCAAATTAGTTTGCAATGAGCCAAGCGGCCCAAACTGTTGCATATACCCTGACTCTGCGTGCAATGAACGCAAGAGAAGTGACACAATTTCACCTGGTTAATATTGCCTGCTAACCTGGATTTCTTTTAGCTAAATATGCAGGTTTAAAAATATATACTTCTGTGTATTGATTTTAAGAAAGGCATTGATGTTTATGGTTAGGTACAATAGTGCAACGATTGTGCTTTTTTCGCAAATGCGCTTTTGCTAAATCATCCCCCGTTTGGCGAAGTTGGCTGTCTTTGTTCGGAAGAAATAGTCTTCACACAGTTCGCAACGAGCCAGGTGGCCCAAACTGCTGCATATACCCTGACTCTGTTGCAAGAGAAGTGACACAATTTCCCTAGTTAAAAGAAATTCATGTTAGCAGGCAATATTAACTAAATATGCAGGTTTAAAATATATATACTTGTGTATTGATTTTAAGAAAGGCATTGATGTTTATGGTTAGGTACACGTTGGAGCAACGACAGTCCTTTTTCGCGAATGCACACCGCATCGATTATATGCAACGCAGGACACGCTAGTAATATCATCAACCATGTGTAGTTAACTAGTGATTATGATTGATTGATTGATTGTTTTTTATAAGATAAGTTTAATGCTAGCTAGCAACTTACCTTGGCTTCTTACTGCATTCGCGTAACAGGCAGGCTCCTCGTGGAGTGCAATGAGAGGCAGGTGGTTAGAGCGTTGGACTAGTTATCCGTAAGATTGCAAGATTGAATCCTCGAGCTGACAAGGTAAAAATCTGTCGTTCTGCCCCTGAACAAGGTAGTTAACCCACCGTTCCTAGGTCGTCATTGAAAATAAGAATGTGTTCTTAACTGACTTGCCTAGTTAAATAAAGATTAAATAAAGGTGTAAAAAAAATCAGCCAAATCGGTGTCCAAAAATACAGATTTCCGATTGTTATGAAAACTTGAAATCGGCCATTCCGATTAATCGGTCGACCTCTAGTTAGGACATCTACTTTGTGCATGACACAAGTCATTTTCCCAACAATTGTTTACAGACAGATTATTTCACTTATAATTCACTGTATCACAATTCCAGTGGGTCAGAAGTTTACAAACACTAAGTTGACTGTGCCTTTAAACAGCTTGGAAAATTTGAGAAAATGATGTCATGGCTTTAGAAGCTTCTGATAGGTTAATTGACAACTTTGAGTCAATTGGAGGTGTATCTGTGTATGTATTTCAAGGCCTAACTTCAAACTCAGTGCCTCTTTGCTTGACATCATGGGAAAATCAAAAGAAATCTGCCAAGACCTCAGAAAATAAATTGTAGACCTCCGCAAGTCTGGTTCATCCTTGGGAGCAATTTCCAAACGCCTGAAGGTACCATGTTCATCTGTACAAACAATATTATGCAAGTATAACACCATGGGACCACGCAGCCGTCATACCGCTCAGGAAGGAGATGCGTTCTGTCTCCTGAACGTACTTTGGTGCGAAAAGTGCAAATCAATCCCAGAACAACAGCAAAGGACCTCGTGAAGATGTTGGAGGAAACAGGTACAAAATTATCTATATCCACAGTAAAATGAGTCCTATATCGACATAACCTGGAAGGCCGCTCAGCAAGGAAGAACCCACTGCTCCAAAACCGCCATAAAAAGCCAGACTTCGATTTGCAACTGCACATGGGGACAAAGATCGTACTTTTTGGAGAAATGTCCTCTGGTCTGATGAAACAAAAATATAACTGTTTGGCCATAATGACCATGGTTATGTTTGGCGGAAAAAGGGGGATGCATGCAAACCGAAGAACACCATCCCAACTGTGAAGTACGGTGGTGGCAGTATCATGTTGTGGGGGTGCTTTACTGCAGGAGGGACTGGTGCACTTCACAAAATAGATGGCATCATGAGGAATTATGTGGATATATTGAAGCAACATCTCAAGACATCAGTCAGGAAGTTTCAAGCTAGGTCGCAAATGGGTCTTCCAAATGGACAATGACCCCAAGCATACTTCCAAAGTTGTGGCAAAATGGCTTTTGGACAACAAAGTCAAGGTATTGGAGTGGTAATCAGAAAGCCCTGACCTCAATCCTGTAGAAAATCTGTGGGCAGAACTGAAAAAGCGTGTGCGAGCAAGGAGGCCTACAAACCTGACTCAGTTACACCAGCTATGTCAGGAGGAATGGGCCAAAATTCACCAAACTGGGAAGCTTGTGGAAGGCTACCCGAAACGTTTGACCCAAGTTAAACAATTTAAAGGCAATGCTACCAAATACTAATTGGGTGTATGTAAACGTCTGACCCACTGGGAATGTGATGGAAAAAATAAAAGCTGAAATAAATCATTCTCTCTACTATTATTCTGACATTTCACATTCTTCAAATAAAGTGGTAATACTAACTGACCTAAAACAGGGAATTGTTACTAGGATTAAATGTCAGGAATTGTGAAAAACTGAGTTTAAATATATTTGGCTAAGGTGTATGTAAACTTCCGACTTCAACTGTATATATTAATTAGATTTTTTTTAGTTGTATTGTTTTTGGATGCTGTGTTGTTGGATTTGTAGTGTTTTGGAGGCTGCATTGTTGGATTTGTAGTGCTTTTGGGTGCTGTATTTTGTGGATTTGTAGTTCTTTTGGGATGCATTTTATAAAAATGCATGGAGGTCATGAAGTCTATTTTGCGTAATACAAGTTCAGCTACTACTGCTATTAGATTGTAGATAATAAATGGACGTTTTGTTAGATTGTGTTATTGAATTCTGGTAAAATATGAAGGTCTTGTCAAAACAGGAACGTAATACAATAACAACATATTGTTAAAGCTTTTATGGAAAGAACCAAATAGCTATAATAACCCATTTTGTTTTCTTTTTCCTTCTTCTGTGTGGAAACAGAAACTGCTCTCCACGTTTTGGATGATGTTGCTATCACGTTGCTTCAGAGACAATTTAAACCTTCCCACAGTTTTTCTCGCTACAACGTCTCTGTTCCAAATGGAACCCTATTCCCTTTGTAGAGCACTATCCTTAACCAGGGCCCATAGGGGACGTCTCCCCAGTGCCTTGTCATTACCCACACCATTCTAGACCGTGTGTGTGTGTGTGTGTGTGTGTGTGTGTGTGTGTGTGTGTGTGTGTGTGTGTGTGTGTGTGTGTGTGTGTGTGTGTGTGTGTGTGTGTGTGTGTGTGTGTGTGTGTGTGTGTGTGTGTGTGTGTGTGTGTGTGTGTGTGTGTGAGAGAGAGAGATCTTGACGACGTGCACTACACCGATGTTTACTACATCCCCAAACATTACATTAGGAGTCGGCCGCACAGACCACCAGCACTTAGACAACCTGTAGAAATAAATTATTTCCACATGTTCATATCTAGGACGCGAGAGAGAGAGAGAGAGAGAACTGAGAAATCGTCAAAATGTCTTTTTACCAAATTACCATACGACAGACCACGTATTCACCTAGGACACTCTAATTGACATTTTTTTCATGCTGTGTTGACTTAAAAAATTAAATAATAATAATCTCAGTAAGACAAAAATAGGTCCAGTCGCAAATACAGGACCACCAATACAAATTCCATCTAGACACCGTTGCCCTAGAGCAAACCAAAAAATGATACATACCTCGGCCTAAACCTCTGCGCCACAGGTAACTTCCACAAAGCTGTGAACGAGCTGAGACACTAGGCAAGAAGGACCTTCTATGCCATTAAAAGGAACATCAAATTCGATGTACCAATTAGGATCTGGATAAAAATACTGGAATCAGTTATAAAACCCATTGCCCTTTATGGTTGTGAGGTCTGGGGTCCACTCACCAACCAAGAATTCACCAAATTGAGAGTCATCAAGCAGAATTCTGCAAAAATATCCCCTGTGTACAACGTAAAACACCAAATAATGCATGCAGAGCAGAATTAGGCCGACACGGCAAATTATCAACATCCAGAAAAGAGCCGTTAAATTCTACCACCTAAAAGGAAGCGATTCCCAAACCTTCCACAACAAAGCCATCACCTACAGAGAGATGAACCTGGAGAAGATAAGCAAGCTGGTCCTGGGGCTCTGTTCACTAACACAAACACACCCCACAGAGCCCCAGGACAGCAACACAATTAGACCCAACCAAATCATGAGATTACAAAAATATTATTACTTGACACATTGGAAAGAATTAACAAAAAAACAGAGCAAACTAGAATGCTATTTGGCCCTAAACAGAGAGTACACAGTGGCAGAATACCTGACCACTGTGATTGACCCAAACTTAAGGAAAGCTTTGACTATGTACAGACTCAGTGAGCATAGCCTTGCTATTGAGAAAGGCCGCCGTAGGCAGACATGGCTCTCAAGAGAAGACAGGCTATGTGCACACTGCCCACAAAATGAGGTGGAAACTGAGCTGCACTTCCTAACCTCCTGCCCAATGTATGACCATATTAGAGAGACATATTTCCCTCAGATCACACAGATCCACAAAGAATTTGAAAACAAATCCAATTTTGATAAACTCCCATATCTACTGCGAGAAATTCCACAGTGTGCCATCACAGCAGCAAGATTTGTGACCTGTTGCCACAAGAAAAGGGCAACCAGTGAAGAACAAACACCATTGTAAATACAACCCATATTTATGCTTATTTATTTTAACTTGTGTGCTTTAACCATTTGTACATTGTTACAACACTGTATATATATAATATAACATTTGTAATGTCTTTATTGTTTTGAAACTTCTGTATGTGTGTCACGCCCTGGCCTTAGTATTCTTTGTTTTCTTGATTATTTTAGTTAGGTCAGGGTGTGACATGGGGAATGTTTATGTTTTGTTAGTTTTGGGTGTTTATATGGTAAAGGGGTTATGGGGTGTAGTATATGGGTTTGTGTTGAGTGTAGATGTCTAGCGTTGTCTATGTATGTTTAGTTGTCTAGGAGAGTCTATGGTTACCTGAATGAGTTCCCAATTAGAGACAGCTGATTTCGGTTGTCTCTGATTGGGAGCCTTATTTAGGGTAGCCATAGGCTCTCATTGGTTGTGAGTAATTGTCTATGTAGAACGTTTGTAGCCTGTATGTATGTGCACAACGTTTGTAGCTTCACGGTCGTTTTGTTATTTTGTTAAAGTGTTTCGTGTTTATTGTTTGTCATCTTTTAAAATAAAAGAAGATGGCTTATTTTCCAACTGCTGCATTTTGGTCCGTCAATCCGCCACACGATCGTGACAGAATTACTCACCATAGGACCAAGCGGCATGGAAGGCGGCAACAGGACCTACCTACACAGGATTTCTGGAGATGGGAGGACGAATTGGAAGGAAAGGGACCTTGGGCTCAACCTGGAGAATATCGCCTCCCTCGTGAAGAGCTGGAGGCAGCGAAAGCCGAGAGGAGGCGATATGAGGAGGCAGCAAGGAAGCAAGGCTGGAGACCCGTGAGTAATACCCAAAAATTTCTTGGGGAGGGGCTCATGAGGAATGTGGCGAGTCCTGATGGGAGAACTGCGTCAACTTCCCGTGCTTCCCGTGCTTCCTCTAAGAGGGAACCTGAGCCAGTCGGGCTGAGATTGGAGGGGAGCAATGGGAATGATGCAGAGACGGTTAAGGATTTATTGGGGAGGTTGGAAGAGAGTGAAATGAGGGAGCTGCTGTGTTGGTGCGTGAGGCACAAGATCCACCCGACAGAGCGTGTGCGGGATGTGAGGTTACCTGAGTCAGCTCTACATGCTCGTCCTGATGTGCGTGCTAACCGTCTGGAAAGGACAGTCCCACGAACCAGGCCTCCTGTACGCCTCCCTAGTCCTGCACCTCCTATATTAGCCCTATGTACTAACTCTCCTGTGACGGTCCCCAGCCCAGTACAACCAGTGCCTCCTCCACGCACTAGCCTTATGGTGCGTGTCTCCAGCCCTTTACCACCAGTGCCTAAATTACGCACCAAGCCTCCTGTGTGTACCCAGAGTCCTGTGCGTCCTGTTGCTGCTCCCCGCATTAGCCCTGAGATGCGTGTCCCCAGTCCGGTACCACCAGTTCCGGCCCCACGCACTAGGCCTAATGTGCGTCCCCAGGGTCCAGTATGCCCTGTTCCTGCTCCCCGCACTAGCCCTGAGATGCGTGTCCCCAGCCCGGTACCACCAGTTCCGGCACCACGCACTAGGCCTAATGTGCGCTCCCAGGGTCCAGTATGCCCTGTTCCTTCTCCCCGCACTAGCCCTGAGATGCGTGTCCCCAGCCCGGTGCCACCAGTCCCGGCACCACGCACCAGGCCTACAGTGCGCCTCAGCCGGCAGGAGTCTGCCGTCTGCACAGCGATGACTGAACTGCCCGTCTGCCAAGCGCCATCTGAGCCATCCGTCTCCCCAGCGCCATCTGAGCCATCCGTCTCCCCAGCGCCATCTGAGCCATCCGTCTGCAATGAGCCTGCAAAGCCGCCCGTCTGCCATGAGCCTGCAAAGCCGCCCGTCTGCCATGAGCCCACTGAGCCGTCCGCCAGACAGGAGCCGCTAGAGCCGCCAGCCAGACAGGAGCCGCTAGAGCCGTCCGTCAGACAGGATCTGCCAGAGCCGCCAACCAGACAGGATCTGCCAGAGCCGCCAACCAGACAGGATCTGCCAGAGCCGCCAACCAGACAGGAGCAGCCAGATCCGTCAGCCAGCCATGAGCAGCCAGATCCGTCAGCCAGCCATGAGCAGCCAGATCCGTCAGCCAGCCATGAGCAGCCAGATCCGTCAGCCAGCCATGAGCAGCCAGATCCGTCAGCCAGCCATGAGCAGCCAGATCCGTCAGCCAGCCATGAGCAGCCAGATCCGTCAGCCAGCCATGAGCAGCCAGATCCGTCAGCCAGCCATGAGCAGCCAGATCCGTCAGCCAGCCATGAGCAGCCAGATCCGTCAGCTAGCCATGAGCAGCCAGATCCGTCAGCTAGCCATGAGCAGCCAGATCCGTCAGCTAGCCATGAGCAGCCAGATCCGTCAGCTAGCCATGAGCAGCCAGATCCGTCAGCTAGCCATGAGCAGCCAGATCCGTCAGCTAGCCATGAGCAGCCAGATCCGTCAGCTAGCCATGAGCAGCCAGATCCGTCAGCCAGCCATGAGCAGCCAGATCCGTCAGCCAGCCATGAGCAGCCAGATCCGTCAGCCAGCCATGAGCAGCAAGATCCGTCAGCTAGCCATGAGCAGCCAGATCCGTCAGCTAGCCATGAGCAGCCAGATCCGTCAGCTAGCCATGAGCAGCCAGATCCGTCAGCTAGCCATGAGCAGCCAGATCCGTCAGCTAGCCATGAGCAGCCAGATCCGTCAGCTAGCCATGAGCAGCCAGATCCGTCAGCTAGCCATGAGCAGCCAGATCCGTCAGCCAGCCATGGGCCATCCCTCAGTCCGGAGCTGCAGTCCCTCAGTCCGGAGCTGCCCCTTATCCTGGTGCTGCCCCTTATCCTGGTGCTGCCCCTTACCCTGGTGCTGCCCCTTACCCTGGTGCTGCCCCTTACCCTGGTGCTGCCCCTTACCCTGGTGCTGCCCCTTACCCTGGT
>NC_074668.1:84861480-84863980 GCF_029448725.1 Salvelinus fontinalis
CAGTTAGACATCAGCTGATGGGAGGTCAGTTAGACATCAGCTGATGGGGGTCAGTTTGACATCAGCTGATGGGAGGTCAGTTTGACATCAGCTGATGGGGGTCAGTTTGACATCAGCTGATGGGGGTCAGTTAGACATCAGCTGATGGGAGGTCAGTTTGACATCAGCTGATGGAGGTCAGTTAGACATCAGCTGATGGGGGTCAGTTAGACATCAGCTGATGGGGGTCAGTTAGACATCAGCTGATGGAGGTCAGTTAGACATCAGCTGATGGGAGGTCAGTTAGACATCAGCTGATGGAGGTCAGTTAGACATCAGCTGATGGGGGTCAGTTTGACATCAGCTGATGGGAGGTCAGTTTGACATCAGCTGATGGGAGGTCAGTTTGACATCAGCTGATGGAGGTCAGTCAGACATCAGCTGATGGGAGGTCAATTAGACATCAGCTGATGGGGGTCAGTTTGACATCAGCTGATGGGGGGTCAGTCAGACATCAGCTGATGGGAGGTCAGTCAGACATCAGCTGATGGGAGGTCAGTTTGACATCAGCTGATGGGAGGTCAGTTTGACATCAGCTGATGGGGGGTCAGTTTGACATCAGCTGATGGGGGGTCAGTCAGACATCAGCTGATGGGAGGTCAATTAGACATCAGCTGATGGGGGTCAGTTTGACATCAGCTGATGGGGGGTCAGTCAGACATCAGCTGATGGGAGGTCAGTCAGACATCAGCTGATGGGAGGTCAGTTTGACATCAGCTGATGGGAGGTCAGTTAGACATCAGCTGATGGGGGGTCAGTCAGACATCAGCTGATGGGAGGTCAGTCAGACATCAGCTGATGGGAGGTCAGTTTGACATCAGCTGATGGGGGGTCAGTTTGACATCAGCTGATGGGGGGTCAGTCAGACATCAGCTGATGGGGGGGTCAGTCAGACATCAGCTGATGGGGGGTCAGTTTGACATCAGCTGATGGGGGTCAGTTAGACATCAGCTGATGGGAGGTCAGTCAGACATCAGCTGATGGGAGGTCAGTTTGACATCAGCTGATGGGAGGTCAGTTTGACATCAGCTGATGGGGGGTCAGTCAGACATCAGCTGATGGGAGGTCAGTCAGACATCAGCTGATGGGAGGTCAGTTTGACATCAGCTGATGGGGGGTCAGTTTGACATCAGCTGATGGGGGGTCAGTCAGACATCAGCTGATGGGGGGTCAGTCAGACATCAGCTGATGGGGGGTCAGTTTGACATCAGCTGATGGGGGGTCAGTCAGACATCAGCTGATGGGGGGTCAGTCAGACATCAGCTGATGGGGGTCAGTTTGACATCAGCTGATGGGGGTCAGTTAGACATCAGCTGATGGGAGGTCAGTTAGACATCAGCTGATGGGGGTCAGTTAGACATCAGCTGATGGGAGGTCAGTTAGACATCAGCTGATGGGGGTCAGTTTGACATCAGCTGATGGAGGTCAGTCAGACATCAGCTGATGGGGGTCAGTTGGACATCAGCTGATGGGAGGTCAGTTTGACATCAGCTGATGGGGGTCAGTTAGACATCAGCTGATGGGGGTCAGTTAGACATCAGCTGATGGGGGTCAGTTAGACATCAGCTGATGGGGGTCAGTTAGACATTAGCTGATGGGGGTCAGTTAGACATCAGCTGATGGAGGTCAGTCAGACATCAGCTGATGGGGGTCAGTTAGACATCAGCTGATGGGAGGTCAGTTAGACATCAGCTGATGGGGGTCAGTTGGACATCAGCTGATGGGAGGTCAGTTAGACATCAGCTGAGGGGAGGTCAGTTTGACATCAGCTGATGGGAGGTCAGTTAGACATCAGCTGATTGGATGGTCAGTTTGACATCAGCTGATGGGAGGTCAGTTAGACATCAGCTGATGGGAGGTCAATTAGACATCAGCTGATGGGGGTCAGTCAGACATCAGCTGATGGGAGGTCAATTAGACATCAGCTGATGGGAGGTCAGTTTGACATCAGCTGATGGGGGTCAGTTAGACATCAGCTGATGGGAGGTCAGTTTGACATCAGCTGATGGGAGGTCAGTTAGACATCAGCTGATGGGAGGTCAGTTAGACATCAGCTGATGGGAGGTCAGTTAGACATCAGCTGATGGGAGGTCAGTTAGACATCAGCTGATGGGAGGTCAGTTAGACATCAGCTGATGGGAGGTCAGTTAGACATCAGCTGATGGGGGTCAGTTAGACATCAGCTGATGGGAGGTCAGTTAGACATCAGCTGATGGGAGGTCAGTCAGACATCAGCTGATGGGAGGTCAGTTTGACATCAGCTGATGGGAGGTCAGTTAGACATCATCTGATGGGAGGTCAGTCAGACATCAGCTGATGGGAGGTCAGTTAGACATCAGCTGATGGGAGGTCAATTAGACATCAGCTGATGGGGGTCAGTTAGACATCAGCTGATGGAGGTCAGTTAGACATCAGCTGATGGGGGTCAGTTAGACATCAGCTGATGGGGGTCAGTTAGACA
>NC_074668.1:84868980-84886480 GCF_029448725.1 Salvelinus fontinalis
GACTCATCCATTAGAGCTTGCTGTTCCTTCTCCAGCCCCTCTCAGACACATCAATTCGAGCTTGCTGTTCCTTCTCCAGCCCCTCTCACACACATCAATTAGAGCTTGCTGTTCCTTCTCCAGCCCCTCTCAGACTCATCCATTAGAGCTTGCTGTTCCTTCTCCAGCCCCTCTCAGACACATCAATTAGAGCTTACTGTTCCTTCTCCAGCCCCTCTCAGACACATCCATTAGAGCTTGCTGTTCCTTCTCCAGCCCCTCTCAGACTCATCCATTAGAGCTTGCTGTTCCTTCTCCAGCCCCTCTCAGACTCATCCATTAGAGCTTGCTGTTCCTTCTCCAGCCCCTCTCAGACTCATCCATTAGAGCTTGCTGTTCCTTCTCCAGCCCCTCTCAGACACATCAATTAGAGCTTGGTGTTCCTTCTCCAGCCCCTCTCAGACTCATCAAAGAGATGGGCGTGGCAGCTGAAGCATTAAGGCTCCACTTGTCTCCAACATCTAAAGGATTCTCTCATTAAAGTTGTTAAAGGATTCTCTTTGGAGTGATGCTCTGATTGGACTGATGTATCTCCTGGCTGTAACCCAAATGGCACACTATTCCCTAATGAGTGTAGTCCTTTTGACCAGGGCCCACCAGAGCCATTAGTAGTGCACTATGTAGGGAATAGGGTTTCATTTGGGATGCAGACTGGTCGATTCTAGAACATCAATCACATGCCAATTAGGACAGGACACATGAGGAGTGGAAATGTCTGGCAAACTTACATTCTTTGAGTGAACGATTGATCCCCTTTAACGGGCAGCTCTTAAATGGATAGTTCACTAGTATAACACTTCTAAGGTGTGATAAAAAAGGTATCTTTGAGTGATCTCTTTATGTGGGCACCTCTCTGCCATACAGTGGCTGTGGAGTCTGGTTGTAGTCTAGGACCTAGGTCTAGGCTGGATCCTATCTATTGGACCTTCATAATGGGCTTCTATCTCCATGTAGACCGTAATGAACTGGAGAGGTCTCAGAACCCAGATGTGTCTCTTAGGGTTTTGCAAAATTACTGGGGGTTTTGAGAAAGTTACAGAAATGTTGCAACCCTCGTGTCCATCTAGACACTCTGTCCTCATATATTTTGCTGATGTGGACCTCAATCAGTTTATCCAAAGTTATTACACATCAGGATTAGAGGACTTTGCTTCAGACCCATAACAGCAGCAGCACTGGCTAACCGTTGAGTCGGCAGATTTTATTGTCCCCTGCTGACTGTGTTAGTCTCAAGATTTCAAAGCAGGCCATAATTTGTCTCAGTATGACTCAGAAACAAATTGGGGCTGTCCCAAATGGCCCCCTATTCCCTACAAAGTGGACCACTGTTGACCAGAGCCCTATGGACCCTGGTCAGAAGCAGTGCACTATAAAGGGACTAGGGTGCCATTTGGCCTGCAACTTAGTGCTCAACTTAGTCTTTTGGGTTCAAAGCAGTTTTGTGTTTGTCTCAATATTGTCTTGTTATTGCTTTTCCTCTCTGGTGACTGTGGTATAGGCCACTGCAAAGGGAGGAAGGGAGTTGTCTTTATTGCTCTTCATCAATACCTCTTTTATTGCTGTCTGGGTGGGATGTGCATGGTGATGAGACTGATGACAGAAGGTTAAGGGAGTTAGCCAGTACTGTTGTTGTTCGCCCTATGGGTTTGGGCTATTAGTTTCAATATGGGTTTTCTTTGTTAAGCATTCTGTGACAAATACACGAATTTCTGAAAATACTGCTATTCAAATGACATTTGATTGATAAGTTGTTTGTGAGATATCACATTACAGCGTGAGGGAGAAGCACATGTCGCCTTCAGGCTTGCTTTTATATGAAGGAGTTTCTTCCTCAGCTTTATTTTGTTCTCCAATCTTTGAGAATGACCTTGTCTTAGAAACACTGCTATTCAAATGGCGATTGGTTGATACGTTGTTTGCAACATTTCACTTTGAATACAGAAAGAAATCTTTCCCTGTCCGTTGTATATGCTGCTCTCACATGCCTACAGACAGAGATCCATTTGTCCACAGACAGATATCCATTTGTCCACAGACAGATATCCATTTGTCCACAGACAGAGATCCATTTGTCCACAGACAGATATCCATTTGTCCACAGACAGATATCCATTTGTCCACAGACAGATATCCATTTGTCCACAGACAGATATCCATTTGTCCACAGACAGATATCCATTTGTCCACAGACAGATATCCATTTGTCCACAGACAGATATCTATTTGTCCACAGACAGATATCCATTTGTCCACAGACAGATATCTATTTGTCCACAGACAGATATCCATTTGTCCACAGACAGATATCCATTTGTCCACAGACAGATATCCATTTGTCCACAGACAGATATCCATTTGTTCACAGACAGATATCCATTTGTCCACAGACAGATATCCATTTGTCCACAGACATATATCTATTTGTCCACAGAGAGTGGAGAGTGAAGTGCAAAGAATCAGCAGTGAAAGAATCATTCCGATTTAAGTTCCTTGGCCTCCGATTGGTCAGAAGTTGGCCTGGTTACCATGTGTCCTCTGTCAAGCCTGCATTGTCATGGACACAGTAGGGTCTAAGTGGGAAGGCTGCCCATGCCTGTAGAATGGTTATCTGTCACATTACAGGGTGATAGAGTGTAGGGACATCTGTACCAGATGCTTGAGAGATGAAGTGGAGGAGGGAGAGAGGGATTGAAGAGGAGCAGTCTAAAGAGAGGGGTCAAAGAGGAGCAGAGGGAGAGGAGGGTTGAAGAGGAGGAGAGGAGGTGGGAGAGGAGGGTTGAAGAGGAGGGGAGGAGGTGGGAGAGGAGGGTTGAAGAGGAGGAGAGGAAGTGGGAGAGGGTTGAAGAGGAGTAGAGGAAGTGGGAGAGGAGGGTTGAAGAGGAGGAGAGGAAGTGGGAGAGGAGGGTTGAAGAGGCGGAGAGGAATTGGGAGAGGAGAGTTGAAGAGGAGGAGAGGAGGTGGGGGAGGAGGGTTGAAGAGGAGGAGAGGAAGTGGGAGAGGAGGGTTGAAGAGGAGGAGAGGTGGTGGGAGAGGAGGGTTGAAGAAGAGGAGAGGAAGTGGGAGAGGAGGGTTGGAGAGGAGGGTTGAAGAGGAGGAGAGGAAGTGGGAGAGGAGGGTTGACGAGGAGGAGAGGAGGTGGGAGAGGAGGGTTGAAGAGGAGGAGAGGAGGTGGGAGAGGAGGATTGAAGAGGAGGAGAGGAAGTGGGAGAGGAGGGTTGAAAAGGAGGAGAGGAAGTGGGAGAGGAGGGTTGAAGACGAGGAGAGGAGGTTGGAGAGGAGAGTTGAAAAGGAGGAGAGGAAGTGGGAGAGGGTTGAAGAGGAGTTGAGGAAGTGGGCGAGGAGGGTTGAAGAGGAGGAGAGGAAGTGGGAGAGGAAGAGGAGGATGGAAGAGGAGTAGAGAAAGTGGGAGAGGAGGTTTGAAGAGAAGGAGAGGAAGTGGAAGAGGAGGAGAGGAAGTGGGAGAGGGTTGAAGAGGAGTTGAGGAAGTGGGCGAGGAGGGTTGAAGAGGAGGAGAGGAAGTGGGAGAGGAAGAGGAGGATGGAAGAGGAGTAGAGAAAGTGGGAGAGGAGGTTTGAAGAGAAGGAGAGGAAGTGGAAGAGGAGGAGAGGAAGTGGGAGAGGAGGGTTGAAGAGGAGGAGAGGAAGGGGAAGAGGAGGATGGAAGAGGAGTAAAGAAAGTGGGAGAGGAGGGTTGAAGAGGAGGAGAGGAAGTGGGAGAGGAGGGTTGAAGAGGGGGGGAAGTGGGAGAGGAGGGTTGAAGAGGAGGGGGGAAGTGGAAGAGGAGGGTTGAAGAGGGGGGGAGGAAGTGGGAGAGGAGGGTTGAAGAGGAGGAGAGGAAGTGGGAGAGGAGGGTTGAAGAGGAGGGGGGAAGTGGTAGAGGAGGGTTGAAGAGGAGGAGAGGAAGTGGGAGAGGAGGGGGGGAAGTGGATGAGGAGGATGGAAGAGGAGTAGAGAAAGTGGGACAGGAGGGTTGAAGAGGGGGAGAGGAAGTGGGAGAGGAGGATTAAAGAGGAGGCGAGGAAGTGGGAGAGGAGGGTTGAAGAGGAGGGGGGGGAAGTGGGAGAGGAGGGTTGAAGAGGAGGAGAGGAAGTGGGAGAGGAGGGTTGAAGAGGAGTGGGGGAGGTGGGAGAGGAGGGTTGAAGAGGAGGGGGGAAGTGGGAGAGGAGGGTTGAAGAGGAGGAGAGGAAGTGGGAGAGGAGGAGAGGAAGTGGGAGAGGAGGGTTGAAGAGGGGGAGAGGAAGTGGGAGAGGAGGAGAGGAAGTGGGAGAGGAGGGTTGAAGAGGGGGAGAGGAAGTGGGAGAGAAGGAGAGGAAGTGGGAGAGGAGGGTTGAAGAGGAGGGGGGGAAGTGGGAGAGGAGGGTTGAAGAGGAGGAGAGGAAGTGGGAGAAGAGGGTTGAAGAGGAGGAGAGGACGTGGGAGAGGAGGAGAGGAAGTGGGAGAGGAGGGTTGAAGAGGAGGAGAGGAAGTGGGAGAGGAGGGTTGAAGAGGGGGAGAGGAAGTGGGAGAGGAGGAGAGGAAGTGGGAGAGGGGGGTTGAAGAGAGTACCGTCTTCCTCTTGTCAGAAGCTACTTGCAGTGTTTGAACTAATGTCGTTAAGTATACCATGTACTGTTTTTACAGATACACTTGAGTAATGTATGTATACATATTATTACATTGTTACTATTACTATAATTACATGGGATCTGATTTTCATGTTTGTCTGTATCTCATGTTCTACTTCAAATGTTTTCATGTGACCCAATAGAGTTGTGCAATGTGTTTGTGTGTGACATGTTTTTTAGAGCAGATAACTGGGGGATTCTCAGATCTCTCTCATCTTGCCTTTTCCAATGCACTAAACAGAAACAAGAACGCTAAACATTGCTTTAAGTTCACAACAACACATGGATAAGTCTCATACTGTTTGGCATTCCCATGCCCAAGCCATGTGGCTTTTGTGGCTTTTGATTCACTGAGTCTCCACAGTTGTCCAGTATTGTCATTGCCCAAGCTAAGCCCTCTTCTTCTCTGAGAACAAAACATCTTTCCACAGTGTTTGTCCACGCAGATAAACAACCTTAACAGACAACAGATTAACCAAACAATCCTCCTGTCACGATCGTGTGGCGGATTAACGGACCAAAATGCAGCAGTTGGAAAATATGCCATCTTCTTTTATTTTAACACGAAGATGAACACGACACAAAAACACTTTAACAAAACAACAAAATAACAAAACGACCGTGAAGCTACAAACGTTGTGCACAAACATACAGGCTACTAACGTTCTTACATAGACAATTACCCACAACCAATGAGAGCCTATGGCTACCCTAAATAAGGCTCCCAATCAGAGACAACCGAAATCAGCTGTCTCTAATTGGGAACTCATTCAGGTAACCATAGACTCTCCTAGACAACTAAACATACATAGACAATACTAGAAACCTGTACTCCACACAAACCCATATACTATACACAACCCCTTTACCATAAACACCCAAAACCAACAAAACAAAAACATTCCCCATGTCACACCCTGACCTAACTAAAATAATAAAGAAAACCAATAATACTAAGGCCAGGGCGTGACATAACCCCCCCCTTGAGGCGCGAACTCCGGGCGCACCATACACAGTCTAGGGGAGGGTCTGGGTGGGCTTCCATCCACGGTGGCGGCTCCGGCTCTGGTCGCGGTCCCCACGTCACCACAGTACCTAAACACCTCCTAGGCTTCCTCCAAACGACCCCCCTCCACCTTAACCCCATTGCATTCAGGGGCAGTTCCGGACTTAGGGGCAGTACCAGGGTAAGAGGCAGTACCAGGGTCAGGGGCAGTACTAGGGTCAGGGACAGTACCAGGGTCAGGGGCAGTACCAGGGTAAGGGGCAGCACCAGGGTAAGGGGCAGCACCAGGGTAAGGGGCAGCACCAGGGTAAGGGGCAGCTCCGGACTGAGGAATGGCAGCTCCGGACTGAGGGATGGCCCATGGCTGGCTGACGGATCTGGCTGCTCATGGCTAGCTGACGGATCTGGCTGCTCATGGCTAGCTGACGGATCTGGCTGCTCATGGCTAGCTGACGGATCTGGCTGCTCATGGCTAGCTGACGGATCTGGCTGCTCATGGCTGGCTGACGGATCTGGCTGCTCATGGCTAGCTGACGGATCTGGCTGCTCATGGCTAGCTGACGGATCTGGCTGCTCATGGCTGGCTGACTGATCTGGCTGCTCATGGCTGGCTGACTGATCTGGCTGCTCCTGTCTGGTTGGCGGCTCTGGCAGATCCTGTCTGGTTGGCGGCTCTGGCAGATCCTGTCTGACGGACGGCTCTAGCGGCTCCTGTCTGGCTGGCGGCTCTAGCGGCTCCTGTCTGGCGGACGGCTCAGTGGGCTCATGGCAGACGGGCGGCTTTGCAGGCTCATGGCAGACGGGCGGCTTTGCAGGCTCATTGCAGACGGATGGCTCAGATGGCGCTGGGGAGACAGATGGCTCAGATGGCGCTGGGGAGACGGATGGCTCAGATGGCGCTGGGGAGACGAGCAGTTCAGTCATCGCTGTGCAGACGGCAGACTCCTGCCGGCTGAGGCGCACTGTAGGCCTGGTGCGTGGTGCCGGGACTGGTGGCACCGGGCTGGGGACACGCATCTCAGGGCTAGTGCGGGGAGCAGGAACAGGGCATACTGGACCCTGGGGACGCACATTAGGCCTAGTGCGTGGGGCCAGAACTGGTGGTACCGGACTGGGGACACGCATCTCAGGGCTAATGCGGGGAGCAGCAACAGGATGCACAGGACTCTGGAGACGCACAAAAGGCTTAGTGCGTGGTGCCGGAATTGGTGATACCGGGCTGGAGACACGCACCATAGGACGAGTGCGTGGAGGAGGAACAGGGCTCTGGAGACACACTGGAAGCCTGTTACGTGGTGTAGGCACTGGTGGCACTGAACTGGGGCGGGGAGGTGGCGCCGGAAATACCGGACCGTGCAGGCGTATTGGCTCCCTTGAGCATTGAGCCTGACCAACCTTACCTGGTTGAATGCTCCCCGTTGCCTGACCAGTGCGGAGAGGTGGAATAACCCGCACCGGGCTATGTAGGCGAACCGGGGACACCATGCGTAAGGCTGGTGCCATGTAAACCGGCCCGAGGAGACGCACTGGTGGCCAGATATGTAGGGCCGGCTTCATGACATCCGGCTCAATACTCAATCTAGCCCTGCCAGTGCGGGGAGGTGGAATAACCCGCACCGGGCTATGCACACGTACAGGAGACACCGTGCGCTCTACTGCGTAACACGGTGTCTGCCCGTACTCTCGCTCTCCACGGTAATTACAGGGAGTAGGCGCAGGTTTCCTACCTGACTTCGCCACTCTCCCTTTAAGCCCCCCCCAAAGAAATTTTTTGGGTTTTCCCACAGGCTTCCTACCGCTTCGTCGTGCTGCCTCCATTCGCCGGTATCCCTCCTCGCACTGCGCCAGAGAATCCCAGGCGGGCTCCGGCACTCTCCCTGGGTTGATCGCCCACCTGTCGATCTCCTCCCACGTAGTGTAACCCAGATCCTTTGTAGGTTCCTTTTCCTGCCTCCGAGCTAGCTCCTCATATCGCCGCCTCTCTGCTTTCGCTGCCTCCAGCTCAGCTTTGGGGCGGTTATATTCTCCTGGTACCTCCCGGTCTAAAATTTCCTCCCATGTCCATAAATCCTTGTATTGCTCTTGTTGCCGCTGGTCATGCCGCTTGGTCCTATGGTGGGTAATTCTGTCACGATCGTGTGGCGGATTAACGGACCAAAATGCAGCAGTTGGAAAATATGCCATCTTCTTTTATTAAACAACACGAAGATGAACACGACACAAAAACACTTTAACAAAACAACAAAATAACAAAACGACCGTGAAGCTACAAACGTTGTGCACAAACATACAGGCTACTAACGTTCTTACATAGACAATTACCCACAACCAATGAGAGCCTATGGCTACCCTAAATAAGGCTCCCAATCAGAGACAACCGAAATCAGCTGTCTCTAATTGGGAACTCATTCAGGTAACCATAGACTCTCCTAGACAACTAAACATACATAGACAATACTAGAAACCTGTACTCCACACAAACCCATATACTATACACAACCCCTTTACCATAAACACCCAAAACCAACAAAACAAAAACATTCCCCATGTCACACCCTGACCTAACTAAAATAATAAAGAAAACCAATAATACTAAGGCCAGGGCGTGACACCTCCCCATCCAATAGTTTGGTTTCTGCAGAAGTGTGTGTGTGTGTGTGTGTGTGTGTGTGTGCGTGTGCGTGTGCGTGTGTGTGCGTGTGCGTGTGCGTGTGTGTGTGCAAGCCATGCGAGAAACAAGCTCCAGATATATGCTGGAAAATAGGTGTGATTTAACTAAATCCATGGAATGACATGACCCTTCTTCCACTAGCAGGCATATCTCATGGGTGTTCTTAAAAGGTACAGTTCAGACAGTTCAGACAAATGTAAATGGCTGTTACTTTAATGGAATTGATATCCTCCCAGATAGAGTTTCAACATTCCGCTAACTTTATCAAAATGCCCAGGTTTTGGTCCTCTTGGTTGGAGGACTCCAGGAATCGTAAAACCAGGATTTCTGGAAAACCAGGGACTTCGGGGAAAGTTACCGGTGCAACCCTACTGCCTGTCTACTGTGTTATGAACTTGAAAGTCTTGAAATACTTATTGAAAGTCTTCAAGGAGAGAGGGAACCATGGCAACAACAGTATCAATCATGAGTATTGATCTGGAGAGTCAGGAACAATCGTGTCGCCAACATCATCAGTGTAAGATGCATAAACAATGCCTTCCCCAAACTATTCAGACCCCTTGACTTTTTCCACATTTTGTTACGTGACGGCCTTATTCTAAAATGTTCAATTAAAATGAAAAACATAAAATTCATCAATCTACACACAATAACCCATAATGACAAAGCGAAAACATTTTTTTTAAAATCTTTCCACATAACTTATTTACATAAGTATTCAGACCCTTTTGCTATGAGACACGAAATTGAGCTCAGGTGCCTCCTGTTTCCAATGATAATTCTTGAGATATTTCTACAACTTGATTGGAGTCCACATGTGGTAAATTCAATTGATTGGACATGATTTGGAAATGCACACACCTGTCTATTTAAGGTCCCACAGTTGACAGTGCTTGTCATAGCAAAAACCAAGACATGAGGTCGAAGGAATTGTCCGTAGAGCTCCGAGACAGGATTGTGTCGAGGCACAGATCTGGGGAAGGGTACCAAAAAATGTCTGCAGCGTTGAAGGTCCCCAAGAACACAGTGGCCTCCATCATTCTTAAGTGGAAGAAGTTTGGAACCACCAAGACTCTTCCAAGAGCTGGCCGCCAGGCCAAACTGAGCAATCAGGGGAGAAGGGCCTTGGTCAGGGAGGTGACCAAGAACCCATATGGTCTCTCTGACAGAGCTCCAGAGTTCCTCTGTGGAGATGGGAGGACCTTCCAGAAGGACATCCATCTCTGCAGCACTCCACCAATCAGGGTTTTATGGTAGAGTGGCCGGATGGAAGCCACTCCTCAGTAAAAGACACATGACAGCCCGCTTAGAGTTTGCCAAAAGCCACCTAAAGACTCTCAGACCATGAGAAACAAGAATCTCTGGTCTGATGAAACTAAGATTGAGCTCTTTGGCCTGAATGCCAAGCGTCACGTCTGGAGGAAACCTGGCACCATCCCTACAGTGAAACATGGGGGTGGCAGCATCATGCTGTAGGGATGTTTTTCAGCGACAGGGACTAGGAGATAAGTCAGGATCGAGAGAAAGATGATAATAAGACTTTATAAGAAGATCATCCATGCTTTATAATGCATTATAACTAGATCATAATGCATTATAACCAGATCATAATGCATTATAACCAGCATTAACCACATCATAATGCATTAACCACATTATAATGCATTATAACCACATCATAATGCATTAACCACATCGTAATGCATTATAACCATATCATAATGCATTGACCACATCATATTACATTGACCACATCATGATGCATTATAACCACATCATATTACATTGACCACATCATGATGCATTATAACCACATCATAATGCATTGGCCACATCATAATGCATTATAACCACATCATATTGCATTATAACCCGATCATATTGCATTAACCACATTATAATGCATTATCGCATCATAATGTATTATGACGGTTGGCTTTATGGTAGTGTTACCCAATCTGTTGTTACTAAGGTCTCTCACACAGTTTCGCTAGATGTGGTGTTACAGCACAAGGCTGTAGTTAATCATGCATCTCTGATGAGAACTGAAGTTAGTGTGTGCAGCGAGTCCTCCTTAAAGGGGAAGTTCAGTCTTTTACAATTTAACATATTCATAGATTTTTTAAGAATATATCTTATAAATGTTTTGTAAGCTTAGTTCAACTGTTGTACCTCATCATAACCCAAAATATAAGCTTGTTTTACTCCATTGTTTGGAAACAATGCAATTGTAAACAAATACTGTTTAGCCTCAAAACATAGGAAAACTATACTTTTATCTCATGGATGGTCAGTCCTTGCATCCATACCTCTGTCTATGAATTTGATGATGGTTACATTTCTCCAGCCCCGTCCCTCAGTTGTTTACCAAATCAGTGACTTTAATCATGTTTACATATTTACTCATATGTATATACTGTATTCTATTCTACCGCATTTTAGTCTATGCCACTCCGACATTGCTCATCCTAATATTTATATATTCCTTAATTACATTATTTTACTTTAGGTTGTGTGTATTGTAGGTATTGTTGTGAATTGTTAGATATTACTGCACTGTTGGAGCTAGAAACACAAGCATTTCACTACACCCGCAATAACATCTGCTAAACATGTGTATGTGACAAATATAATTTGATTTGATTTGACCACTTTCTTGTTGTTTGAACTGCCAGATTGCCCCTTTAATGTGGTCCATGAAGTTCTGTTGTTGCTGCAGTGATTTTACCATTGTTTATTCCACCACTCTTACGTTAACTAGCTGTGCCTTTTCTTTCCAATGGAAGACATTAGAGTTCCCATTGAATCTGGAACGACTTAGCGAATGGGCCAACCCCGGCCTTGTTCTCATAACATTGGTTAGAGTACTGAAACTATTTCATTTAAGATGATTAGGCCTAATAGAACTCCTGGTCATAGAGTATGTGGTGGTGGTATCTTCCAGAGGACTGGGGTAAGTTAAAGCAGAGGGAGAGAAGAAAAAGAGAGAGGTAGTGAGAAGTGTGTTTCTTTGAGAGAGAAACTTCATGGCATCTCATACAGAATGGCCATCTTTTTTTATGTCTCTTTATCTGTCAGTCTGTCATCCATCTTTACTTAAAGGGTTAGTTCACCCAAATCACAAAATTACAAAATGTGTTTTCTTATGTGTTTCCAGTCATGGAGAGAAGTGCTTCACACTGGTTTTATTTACCTTGCTACTGTTACCAACCGCTAACTTATTAAGCATTTTCTAACCCAAAACGAATAGATGCTGTGTCATGCCCAAATGAAAGTATCTGTAAGGGATTCTTTAGCTCAACGACTGTATAATGGAATGTCTACTGTAGCTGGCATTGTCTCTGTTCTTGTCCCTGTCAGCTTGGCTTGTTAAGATGCTGTAAACCTAGTCTGGGACCACATCTGTTGTGTTGTCTTGTTAAGATGCTGTAAACCTAGCCTGGGACCACATCTGTTGTGTTGTCTTGTTAAGATGCAGTAAACCTAGTCTGGGACCACATCTGTTGTGTTGTCTTGTTACGATTGTCAGGACCCGGTTACGAACTCGGGTCTCCGGTGTGAGAAACAGTCACTTAGTAAACTGAGCCACTAATAGTCGGCAGAACCCAGAAGATGAGGCAGACACAGCAGTACTAGAGACGGTGGTTTAATAAAGTAAAAAGGAAAAGATCTTCAGGCAAAAAATATAAATCCACAGCGTCAAAAGTAATTCCAAGAGAAAAAATGTATATCCTCCAAGACACAAGGAAAAATCCACAGTGGTAAGAACATCAGGGAAAAAACAAACCTCAAAAGAATAATCAAAAATAAACAAGAACAAAACCAGAGTACCTCAAGAAAATGCAACTAGAGAAACAAATGTTCACAGCATGGCTGGGGCTGGGTGCTAACATACAAACACAGAGCAAAGAACTGAGGAACACTAAGGGTTTAAATACTTTCAAGGGAAATGAGGCACAGGTGCAAATAATAACTGGAACAAGGGAAAAAACAAAAGGGTCAAAAAAGCATCTAGTGACCAAAACCTGAACAATCCTGGCCAAATCCTGACAACAATGCTGTAAACCTAGCCTGGGACCACATATGTTGTGTTTTCTTGTTAAGATGCAGTAAACCTAGCTTGGTACCACATATGTTGTGTTGTCTTGTTAAGATGCAGTAAACCTAGCCTGGGACCAAATCTGTTGTGTTGTCTTGCAAACTCCTAGTGGTTTGGTGTGATCTGGGACCAGGCTATGGTGGAACAGCAAATAATAATCAATCATGTGTGTGTCTCTGTCCCCTGTGCTAGTGAGGAAGAAGGAGAAGAGGCAGAAAGGAGTGGAGGAGGGCCGTAGAAGGAGGAACGCCATCCATCTGAATGGGTTGTATACGGTAGAGACGGTGGTGGTGGCAGACTCAGACATGGTGCAGTACCACGGAGCAGAGGCCGCGCAGAGATTCCTGCTCACTGTCATGAACATGGTAAGGATGCTTGACACGCTCATATGCATGTATACATGAACACACACACACAAGCACACACAAGCACACACACACACACACACACACACACATATTATGTTATTCTATCGTCGTGGAGACCTAAAATTAATTTCCATTCAAAATCCTGTTTTCATTAACCCCTAACCCTTACCATAATCTTGATCTTAACCCTAACCTTAAACTCAACCACTAACCCCTTACCCTAACCAGAATTGTAACCTTAACCCCAAACTAGAGGTCGACCGATTATGATTTTTCAACGCCGATACCGACACCGATTATTGGAGGACCAAAAAAGCCGATACCGATTAATCGGCCGATTTTTTAAATTGTATTTGTAATAATGACAATTACAACAATACTGAATGAACACTTATTTTAACTTAATATAATACATCAATAAAATCAATTTAGCCTCAAATAAATAATGAAACATGTTCAATTTGGTTTAAATAATGCAAAAACAAAGTGTTGGAGAAGAAAGTAAAAGTGCAATATGTGCCATGTAAGAAAGCTAACGTTTAAGTTCCTTGCTCAGAACATGAGAACATATGAAAGCTGGTGGTTCCTTTTAACATGAGTCTTCAATATTCTCAGGTAAGAAATTTTAGGTTGTAGTTATTATAGGAATTATAGGACTATTTCTCTCTATACCATTTGTATTTCAATAACCTTTGACTATTGGATGTTCTTATAGGCACTTTAGTATTGCCAGTGTAACAGTATAGCTTCCATCCCTCTCCTCGCTCCTACCTGGGCTCAAACCAGGAACACAACGACAACAGCCACCCTTGAAGCAGCGTTACCCATGCAGAGCAAGGGGAATAACTACTCCAAGTCTCAGAGCGAGTGACGTTTGAAAAGCTATTAGCGCGCACCCCGCTAACTAGCTAGCCATTTCACATCGGTTACACCAGCCTAATCTCGGGAGGTGATGGCAAAACGCAGGAAAGTGCTGTTTGAATGAATGCTTACGAGCCTGCTGCTGCCTACCACCGCTCAGTCAGACTGCTCTATCAAATCATAGACTTAGTTATAACATAATAACACACAGAAATACGAGCCTTAGGTCATTAATATGGTCGAATCCGGAAACTATAATCTCGAAAACAAGACGTTTATTCTTTCAGTGAAATACGGAACCGTTCCGTATTTTATCTAACGGGTGGCATCCATAAGTCTAAATATTCCTGTTACATTGCACAACCTTCAATGTTATGTCATAATTACGTAAAATTCTGGCAAATTAGGCGGCCCAAACTGTTGCATATACACTGACTCTGCGTGCAATGAACGCAAGAGAAGTGACACAATTTCACCTGGTTAATATTGCCTGCTAACCTGGATTTCTTTTAGCTAAATATGCAGGTTTAAAAATATATACTTCTGTGTATTGATTTTAAGAAATGCATTGATGTTTATGGTTAGGTACACATTGGAGCAACGATACGCACCGCATCGCTTATATGCAACGCAGGACACGCTAGATAAACTAGTAATATCATCAACCATGTGTAGTTAACTAGTGATTATGATTGATGGATTGTTTTTTATAAGATAAGTTTAATGCTAGCTAGCAACTTACCTTGGCTTCTACTGCATTCGCGTAACAGGCAGGCTCCTCGTGGAGTGCAATGTAATCAGGTAGTTAGATCGTTGGACTAGTTAACTGTAAGGTTGCAAGATTGAATCCCCCGAGCTGACAAGGTAAAAATCTGTCATTCTGCCCCTGAACGAGGCAGTTAACCCACCATTCCTAGGCCATCATTGAAAATAAGAATGTGTTCTTAACTGACTTGCCTAGTTAAATAAAGATTAAATAAAGGTGTAAAAAAAAAATATATATATATATTTTTAAATTGGCCAAATCGGTGTCCAAAAATACCGATTTCCGATTGTTATGAAAACTTGAAATCGGACCTAATTAATCGTCCATTCCGATTAATCGGTCGACCTCTACCCTAAACCTAACCCCTAAGTTTAAAATAGCCTTTGTCCTCATGGGGACGTGGGAAATGATAACTCCACGAGGGAGAATTTTCCTTGTTTTACTATCCTTGTGGGGATTTTTGTGGATTTTAGGTCTAATTAAGTCTTTGAGTTGTACACATGCTGTTGAGCGGCTCACTACCATGTTTGAAAGGTTAAAGACACGTTAACAAGCTTCATTTTGGCAATGCCACCTCCCATGTTTCTCTTGGCTTTGTGCTAGCTGGTTTAGCTCTGAGAGAGACCGGACAGTACCAGAGAATTGTAATGCTGTTTTTCTCTATGCATCCAAAATAGCACCCTATTCCCTACATAGTACACTACCGTTGACTTATGACCTACGGGCCCTGATAAAAAAGTAGGGCACTATGTTGGGACTCAGCCTCTGTTTCTCACCCTTTCAGTTTCTCATTAAAACTCCCTGAACAGCCAACTGATTCAACCTGCTGCTCACAGGGCAGAGCAGTTAGAGACAGAGCCCAACAGTGTCTTGGACAGGAGAGCAAGAAACCAGAGGGGAGGGGAGAGGGATAGACAAGAGGAGAGGAGGGAGCGTAAGAGCGAGGAGGGGAGAGGGAATGTGAGAGTGGTAGGCAAGAGCCAAAGGGGGAAGAGGAGGAAGGGAGAGGGAGACAGAGAGAGAGAGGGGGGAAGAGGAGGGAGGGAGAGGGAGACAGAGAGAGAGGGGGGGAAGAGGAGGGAGGGAGAGGGAGACAGAGAGAGAGAGGGGGGAAGATGAAGGAGGTAGAGGGAGACAGAGAGAGAGAGAGGGGGAAAGAGAAAGAGGGGGAAGAGGAGGGAGGGAGAGGGAGAAAGAGAGAGAGAGGGGGGAAGACGAGTGAGGGAGACAGAGAGAGAGAGGGGGGAAGAGGGAGGGAGAGGGAGACAGAGAGAGATAGGGAAGAGGAGGAGAGGGGGAGGGAGACAGAGAGAGAGAGGGGGAAGAGGAGAGAGGGAGAGCGAGAGAGGGGAAAAGGCATTAGTGAAGGAAGAATGGCGAGAGAGCAGAGAGACAGAAGGAAAGACAGGAGGGAAGGAGGGAGGGCGAAAGAGGGAGGGAGAGGGGGATAAGCCAACTGCTTAAACAACGCTCCGAGGCAGAGCTGTTGGACAGAGATCAACACAGCAGTACAGCCAGCCAAGGTCTGGGCAGGAGAGACAGGGATAGGCATGAGGGAAGAGAGAGCGGCAGGAGGAGAAAAGAGAGAGATGGGGGGGCAGGCATCCACCCTGGTCATACCTTCACAGTACTCTGTGGAAATAACTCCAGGTTAACCATATAAGATACACCAACATGAATTTTATTTGGATAAAGTATATTTCAAGGCAGCTTCCAATTCTGTTGCTGAGTATTTTTCAGATGATAGTTAGGGACCATCTCAGCCTCAAAACCAAATGACCAGGGATTTGTGTAGAACATATCAAGTGGAGGAAGCACTATAATACACCAGTAGATCTGTGTAGATTGAAGGTGCTTTTTCCAATTGACCCCATAACCAATTAAGGGGTTAATTGGTGAGAACTAGTGAGTTGTGTTTGATAACTAGTGAGTTGTGTTTGATAACTAATGAGTTGTGTTTGATAACTAGTGAATTGTGTTTGATAACTAGTGAGTTGTGTTTGATAACTAATGAGTTGTGTTTGATAACTAGTGAGTTGTGTTTGATAACTAGTGAGTTGTGTTTGATAACTAATGAGTTGTGTTTGATAACTAGTGAATTGTGTTTGATAACTAGTGAGGTTGTGTTTGATAACTAATGAGTTGTGTTTGATAACTAGTGACTTGTGTTTGATAGCTAGTGACTTGTGTTTGATAACTAGTGAGTTGTGTTTGATAACTAATGAGTTGTGTTTGATAACTAATGACTTGTGTTTGATAACTAGTGAGTTGTGTTTGATAACTAGTGAGTTGTGTTTGATAACTAGTGAGTTGTGTTTGATAACTAATGAGTTGTGTTTGATAACTAGTGAGTTGTGTTTGATAACTAGTGAGTTGTGTTTGATAACTAATGAGTTGTGTTTGATAACTAATGAGTTGTGTTTGATAACTAATGACTTGTGTTTGATAACTAGTGAGTTGTGTTTGATAACTAGTGAGTTGTGTTTGATAACTAGTGAGTTGTGTTTGATAACTAATGAGTTGTGTTTGATAACTAGTGAGTTGTGTTTGATAACTAGTGAGTTGTGTTTGATAACTAATGAGTTGTGTTTGATAACTAATGAGTTGTGTTTGATAACTAGTGAGTTGTGTTTGATAACTAGTGAGTTGTGTTTGATAACTAGTGAGTTTGTTGATAACTAATGAGTTGTGTTTGATAACTAATGAGTTTTGTTTGATAACTAATGAGTTGTGTTTGATAACTAGTGAGTTGTGTTTGATAACTAGTGAGTTGTGTTTGATAACTAGTGAGTTTCGTTTGATAACTAGTGAGTTTGTTGATAACTAATGAGTTGTGTTTGATAACTAATGAGCTGTGTTTGATAACTAATGAGTTGTGTTTGATAACTAGTGAGTTGTGTTTGATAACTAGTGAGTTGTGTTTGATAACTAATGAGTTGTGTTTGATAACTAGTGACTTGTGTTTGATAACTAGTGAGTTGTGTTTGATAACTAGTGAGTTGTGTTTGATAACTAATGAGTTGTGTTTGATAACTAATGAGTTGTGTTTGATAACTAATGAGTTGTGTTTGATAACTAATGAGTTGT
>NC_074668.1:84891480-84908980 GCF_029448725.1 Salvelinus fontinalis
CCTTCCCTGTTTCCTCTACAGGACAAGCTGAAAGTGGGCCACCACGGAGAAAGGTCCCTGGAGAGTTTCTGTCAGTGGCAGTGGGGGGAGTACGGTGGCCCCCGTTACCTAGGCAACAATTACGTGCCCGGGGGCAGGGATGACATCCCACCTGTGGACACGGCCGTGCTCATCACTAGGTAACTGTCATTGTCACTGTCACGCTTCCAATCACACTGTCACTGTGTATTTGATATAGTCTCCTGCTCTCTCTCCCTGCTCTCTCTCTCTCTCCCTGCTCTCTCTCTCCCTGCTCTCTCTCTCTCCCTGCTTTCTCTCTCTCTCTCCCTGCTCTCTCTCTCTCCCTGCTCTCTCTCTCTCTCTCTCTCTCTCTCCCTGCTCTCTCTCTCTCACTGCTCTCTCTCTCTCCCTGCTCTCTCTTTCTCTCTCCCTGCTCTCTCTCTCTCTCTGCTCTCTCTCTCTGCTCTCTCTCTCTCTCTCTCTCTCTCTCTCTCTCTCTCCCTGCTCTCTCTCTCTCCCTGCTCTCTCTCTCTCCCTGCTTTCTCTCTCTCTCTCCCTGCTCTCTCTCTCTCCCTGCTCTCTCTCTCTCTCTCTCTCTCTCTCTCCCTGCTCTCTCTCTCCCTGCTCTCTCTCTCTCCCTGCTCTCTCTCTCTCCCTGCTTTCTCTCTCTCTCTCCCTGCTCTCTCTCTCTGTCTCTCTCTCTCTCTCTCTCTCTCCCTGCTCTCTCTCTCTCCCTGATTTCTCTCTCTCTCCCTGCTCTCTCTCTCTCCCTGCTCTCTCTCTCTCTCCCTGCTCTCTCTCTCTCTCTGCTCTCTCTCTCTCTCTCTCTCTCTCTCCCTGCTCTCTCTCTCTCCCTGCTCTCTCTCTCTCCCTGCTCTCTCTCTCTCCCTGCTTTCTCTCTCTCTCTCCCTGCTCTCTCTCTCTCTGCTCTCTCTCTCTCCCTGCTCTCTCTCTCTCTCTCTCTCCCTGCTCTCTCTCTCTCTCTCTCTCTCTCTCCCTGCTCTCTCTCTCTCTCTCTCCCTGCTCTCTCTCTCTCTCTCTCTCTCTCTCTCTCTCTCTCTCTCTCTCTCCCTGCTCTCTCTCCCTGCTCTCTCTCTCCCTGCTCTCTCTCTCTCCCTGCTCTCTCTCTCTCCCTGCTCTCTCTCTCTCTCTCTCTCTCTCTCTCTCCCTGCTCTCTCTCTCTCTCTCCCTGCTCTCTCTCTCTCTCTCTCTCTCTCTCTCTCACTGCTCTCTCTCTCCATTTCAATTTCAATTCAATGGGCTTTAATGGCATGAGCCAAAGCAAGTGAAATAGATAATAAACAAAAGTGAAATAAATAATAAAAAATGAACAGTAAACATTACACTCACAAAAGTTAAAAAGAATAAAGACATTTCAAATGTCACATTAGGTGCAAATAGTCAAAGCACAAAAGGGAAAATAAATAAACATAAATATGGGTTGTATTTACAATGGTGTTTGTTCTTCACTGGTTGCCCTTTTCTTGTGGCAACAGGTCACACATCTTGCTGCTGTGATGCACATTGTGGTATTTCACCCAGTAGAAATGGGAGTTTATTAAAATTGGATTTGTTTTCAATTTCTTTGTGGGCCTGTGTAATCTGAGGGAGGGAAATATGTGTCTCTAATATGGTCATACATGTGGAAGGAGGTCAGGAAGTGCAGCTCAGTTTCCACCTCATGTTCTGGGCAGTGTGCAAATAGCCTGACTTCCTTTTCTCAATAGCAAGGCTATGCTCACTGAGTCTGTACATAGTCAGAATTTCCTTAAGTTTGGGTCAGTCACAGTAATCAGGTATTCTGCCACTGTGTACTCTCTGTTTAGGGCCAAATAACATTCTAGTTTGCTCTGTTTTTTTGTTAATTCTTTCCCATGTGTGAAGTAATTATATTTTTGTTTTCTCATGATTTGGTTGGGTCTCTCTCTCAATTCAATTCAATTCAACGGGCATTATTGGCATGGGAAACATGTGTTAACATTGCCAAAGCAAGTGAGGTAGATAATATACAAAAGTGAAATAAGCAATAAAAATTAACAGTAAACATTACACATACAGAAGTTTCAAAACAATAATGACATTACAAATGTCATATTATGTATATTTAATCAAATCAAATCACATTTTATTTGTCACATACATATGGTTAGCAGATGTTAATGTGAGTGTAGCAAAATGCTTGTGCTTCTAGTTCTGACAATGCAGTAATAATCAACGAGTAATCTAACCTAACAATTCCACAACTACTACCTTATACACACAAGTGTAAAGGGATAAAGAATATATACATAAAGATATATGAATAAGTGATGGTACAGAACGGCATAGGCAAGATGCAGTAGATGGTATCGAGTACAGTATATACATATGAGATGAGTAATGTAGGGTATGTACACATAAAAGTGGCATAGTTTAAAGTGGCTAGTGATACATGTATTACATAAAGATGGCAAGATGCAGTAGATGATATAGAGTACAGTATGTACACATACATTATATTAAGTGGCATTGTTTAAAGTGGCTAGTGATACATTTTTGATAAATTCCCATCAATTCCCATCAATTTCCATTATTAAAGTGAGCTGTAGTTGAGTCAGTATGTTGGCAGCAGCCACTCAATGTTAGTGGTGGCTGTTTAACAGTCTGATGGCCTGTTTTAGAAGCTGTTTTTCAGTCTCTCGGTCCCTGCTTTGATGCACCTGTACTGACCTCGCCTTCTGGATGATAGCGGGGTGAACAGGCAGTGGCTCGGGTGGTTGTTGTCCTTGAGGATCTTTATGGCCTTCCTGTGACATCGGGTGGTGTAGGTGTCCTGGAGGGCAGGTAGTTTAACCCCAGTGATGCGTTGTGCAGACCTCACTACCCTCTGGAGAGCCTTCCGGTTGTGGGCGGAGCAGTTGCCGTACCAGGCGGTGATACAGCCCGACAGGATGCTCTCGATTGTGGATCTGTAGAAGTTTGTGAGTGCTTTTGGTGACAAGCCAAATTTCTTCAGCCTCCTGAGGTCGAAGAGGCGCTGCTGCGCCTTCTTCACAACGCTGTCTGTGTGGGTGGACCAATTCAGTTTGTCCGTGATGTGTACGCCGAGGAACTTAAAACTTACTACCCTCTCTACTACTGTCCCGTCGATGTGGATAGGGGGGTGTTCCCTCTGCTGTTTCCTGAAGTCCACAATCATCTCCTTTGTTTTGTTGACGTTGAGTGTGAGGTTATTTTCCTGGCACCACACTCCGAGGGCCCTCACCTCCTCCCTGTAGGCCGTCTCGTCGTTGTTGGTAATCAAGCCTACCACTGTAGTGTCGTCCGCAAACTTGATGATTGAGTTGGAGGCGTGCATGGCCACGCAGTCGTGGGTGAACAAGGAGTACAGGAGAGGGCTCAGAACGCACCCTTGTGGGGCCCCAGTGTTGAGGATCAGCGGGGTGGAGATGTTGTTACCTACTCTCACCACCTGGGGGCGGCCCGTCAGGAAGTCCAGTACCCAGTTGCACAGGGCGGGGTCGAGACCCAGGGTCTCAAGCTTGATGACGAGTTTGGAGGGTACTATGGTGTTAAATGCTGAGCTGTAGTCGATGAACAGCATTCTCACATAGGTATTCCTCTTGTCCAGATGGGTTAGGGCAGTGTGCAGTGTGATTGCGATTGCGTCGTCTGTGGACCTATTGGGGTGGTAAGCAAATTGGAGTGGGTCTAGGGTGTCAGGTAGGGTGGAGGTGATATGGTCCTTGACTAGTCTCTCAAAGCACTTCATGATGACGGAAGTGAGTGCTACGGGGCTGTAGTCGTTTAGCTCAGTTACCTTAGCTTTCTTGGGAACAGGAACAATGGTGGCCCTCTTGAAGCATGTGGGGACAGCAGACTGGGATAAGGATTGATTGAATATGTCCGTAAACACACCAGCCAGCTGGTCTGCGCCTGCTCTGAGGACGCGGCTGGGGATGCCGTCTGGGCCTGCAGCCTTGCGAGGGTTAACACGTTTAAATGTTTTACTCACGTCGGCTGCAGTGTTGTAACAATGTACAAGTGGTTAAAGTACACAAGGGAAAATAAATAAGAATACATATGGGTTTTATTTACAATGGTGTTTGTTCTTCACTGGTTGCCCTTTTCTTGTGGCAACAGGTCACCAATCTTGCTGCTGTGATGGCACACTGTGGAATGTCACCCAGTAGATATGGGAGCTGGAGCCAGTGTAATGTCAATATTATTTCCCCATTTTGTTTTGTTGTGGCTTTCATACCATGTCATGTGGCTTTCATACCATGTCATGTGGCTTTCATACCATGTCATGTGGCTTTCATACCATGTCATGTGGCTTTCATACCATGTCATGTGGCTTTCATACCATGTCATGTGTCTTTCATACCATGTCATGTGGCTTTCATACCATGTCATGTGGCTTTCATACCATGTCATGTGGCTTTCATACCATGTCATGTGGCTTTCATACCATGTCATGTGGCTTTCATACCATGTCATGTGGCTTTCATACCATGTCATGTGGCTTTCATACCATGTCATGTGGCTTTCATACCATGTCATGTGGCTTTCATACCATGTCATGTGGCTTTCATACCATGTCATGTGGCTTTCATACCATGTCATGTGGCTTTCATACCATGTCATGTGGCTTTCATACCATGTCATGTGGCTTTCATACCATGTCATGTGGCTTTCATGCCATGTCATGTGGCTTTCATACCATGTCATGTGGCTTTCATACCATGTCATGTGACTTTCATACCATGTCATGTGGCTTTCATACCATGTCATGTGGCTTTCATACCATGACATGTGGCTTTCATACCATGTCATGTGGCTTTCATACCATGTCATGTGGCTTTCATACCATGTCATGTGGCTTTCATACCATGTCATGTGTCTTTCATACCATGTCATGTGGCTTTCATACCATGTCCTGTGGCTTTCATACCATGTCATGTGGCTTTCATACCATGTCCTGTGGCTTTCATACCATGTCATGTGGCTTTCATACCATGTCATGTGGCTTTCATACCATGTCATGTGGCTTTCATACCATGTCATGTGGCTTTCATACCATGTCCTGTGGCTTTCATACCATGTCCTGTGGCTTTCATACCATGTCCTGTGGCTTTCATACCATGTCCTGTGGCTTTCATACCATGTCCTGTGGCTTTCATACCATGTCCTGTGGCTTTCATACCATGTCATGTGGCTTTCATACCATGTCCTGTGGCTTTCATACCATGTCATGTGGCTTTCATACCATGTCATGTGGCTTTCATACCATGTCCTGTGGCTTTCATACCATGTCATGTGGCTTTCATACCATGTCCTGTGGCTTTCATACCATGTCATGTGGCTTTCATACCATGTCCTGTGGCTTTCATACCATGTCCTGTGGCTTTCATACCATGTCATGTGGCTTTCATACCATGTCATGTGGCTTTCATACCATGTCATGTGGCTTTCATACCATGTCATGTGGCTTTCATACCATGTCATGTGGCTTTCATACCATGTCATGTGGCTTTCATACCATGTC
The DNA here is from genome assembly GCF_029448725.1 of Salvelinus fontinalis. Classification (NCBI taxonomy): domain Eukaryota; kingdom Metazoa; phylum Chordata; class Actinopteri; order Salmoniformes; family Salmonidae; genus Salvelinus; species Salvelinus fontinalis. Next base: position 84,897,008 of record NC_074668.1, read on the forward strand.
ATGTGGCTTTCATACCATGTCATGTGGCTTTCATACCATGTCATGTGGCTTTCATACCATGTCATGTGGCTTTCATACCATGTCATGTGGCTTTCATACCATGTCATGTGGCTTTCATACCATATCATGTGTCTTTCATACCATGTCCTGTGGCTTTCATACCATGTCATGTGGCTTTCATACCATGTCATGTGGCTTTCATACCATGTCCTGTGGCTTTCATACCATGTCATGTGGCTTTCATACCATGTCATGTGGCTTTCATACCATGTCATGTGGCTTTCATACCATGTCATGTGTCTTTCATACCATGTCATGTGGCTTTCATACCATGTCAAATCGGAGGGCCTGTTGTCCGGACCTCTGGGGGTGCCTATGGGGGTGCCAAAGGGATCAATTCTCGGGCATACTCTTTCCTCTGTATATATCAATGATGTCTCTCTTTCCAATGTAATGATGTCTCTCTATCTACAATGCTGTGAAAATGATTTACCCCGTTTCTGATTTTCTTTTTTTTGGTATATTTTTAATACTTAATGTTATCAGACATTCAACCAAAACCTAATATTAAATAAAGGGAACCTGAGTTTACAAATAACCCAAAAATGTATTTATTTCATTAACAAAGTTATGCAACACCCAATTCTCCTGTGTGAAAAGTAATTTCCCCCTTGCACGGTATTGCGGTATTGTTTATTGTAAGTGCACATTTTGTTTGTCTGGTGCACGTCGGGTTATTGTGCCCATACTTTGTATTTCTTATGCCGTAGGTTTTACTATTAAACTGCTCCGGCTATTATCAAGTTCTGCTCTCCTGCGTCTGACTTCCCTGCCACCAGATAAGCACCCCTTACAGAGAGGGAAGCTGGTCCTAGATCTGTACCTAGGGGAAACTTCTCCCTGGAGCGTGTCTGTATCAGACTTGAGTTCAAACGGTATGGGGTCTCTGTATCTGTATACATCTCATACTCTAACGAAGGTATTTTCAAGTTTAGTATATGAAATCACTGATATTTGTATCTGATCTAAGTGTTCGAAGACTAATTTCTTCATTCTGCCCACACCTCTATGACCCACTGTCACTCTGTATTTCTCATTTCTCTCTCTCTCTCTCTCTCTCTCTCTCTCTCTCTCTCTCTCTCTCTCTCTCTCTCTCTCTCTCTCTCTCTCTATTTCTCTCTTTCTCACTGTCTCTGTCTCTCTAGTTTCTCTCTTTCTTTCTCTTTCTGTCTCTCTCTATCTCTCTCTCACTGCCTTGCCTTCACCTCTTGTCACACACTGCCATTCTCTTGTGATCTCTCTGTCTATTTCTCTCTTTTTCCGTGTCTCTTTCTATCAATTTCAATTCAGTAGACTTTATTGACTTGGTAAATTAAATTACTTACATGGTCAAAGTATACATACAGTACCAGTCAAAAGTTTGGACACACCTACTCATTCAAGGGTTTTACATTGTAGAATAATAGTGAAGACATCAAAACTATGAAATAACACATATGAAATCATGTAGTAACCAAAGAAATTGTTAAACAAATCAAAATATAAACTTTTTTTAACTAGGCAAGTCAGTTAAGAACAAATTCTTATTTACAATGATGGCCTATCCCGGCCAAACCTGGACGACGCTGGGCCAATTGTGCGCCATTCTATGGGACTCCCAATCACGGCCGGATGTGATACAGCCTGGATTTGAACCAGGGACTGTAGTGACGCCTATTGTACTGAGATGCAGTGCATTAGACCGCTGCGCCACTCGGGAGCCGGAGTGGTGCAGAGATCATCCGTTCACCTACTCTGCGTCTCACAAAGACAAGGCGGTTTGAACCAAAAATCTCACATTTGGACTCATCAGACCAAAGGATAGATTTTCATCGGTCTAATGTCCATTGCTCGTGTTTCTTGGCCCAAGCAAGTCTCGTTTTATTATTGGTGCTCTTTAGTAGTGGTTTCTTTGCAGCAATTTGACCTTGAAGGCCTGATTCACGCAGTCTCCTCTGAACAGTTAATGTTTAGATGTGTCTGTTTCTTGAACTCTGTGAAGCATTTATTTGGGCTGCAATCAGTGATGCCAACTTAGCAATTTTGTTGCTGGATTTTGCAACTTTTCAGACTACCCTGGCAACTTTTGTTTCAAACAGCACCTAGTAACACATTTAGCTACTTTAAAAAAGTGACTCAAACGCTAAAATGCATTTCCCCTCTAAATGACACAAAAACGATTTTCTGTGTCACACACTCAGTCACACGTGCCTGGCTGCAAAAGTGCATTGTGAGTGACGTCAGCAGCAGGACGCTCAGCTCGTCCACAGGCAGCAGCAGGCCAGCAGCAATTTCAGAAATTGCAAATCATTGTTGGCTGACTGCAGCAGCAGTAGTACGCGTTCGACGAGACAAACCCAATGAATATAGTTGGTCACGAATGTTTGATCTTGAACAGAACGTACAACATCAATCAACATGTCTCAATCAAAAGTGTACAGCCAGAAGTACAGAAAAGAGTGGGAGTCTGTACCTGAATTTAAAGGGTGGCTGAATCCATTCATTGGGGATGAATGTTGGGCATACTGTGCATACTGCAAATCAGATATGCTTGCAAAAATGTATGACACAAAAAACATTGTGCTTCAACAATGTATATAAATGAATCAAAACCGTACAACCCCACAACGCAGTCTACATTACCACAGTTGGTTAACAAAGTGGATAACTGCAAAAGCGCAGAAGCTACTATGGTAATGGCCATTGCAGAGCATTGTTCGCTGCTAGCATGAGTAGGTGTGTCCAAACTATATAACGAACAATTGTGGGACCAACAGCAATAAGGCATCAATAATACTCATAGAAGTAGTAGTAGTGGAAATGGGAATACCATTAACAGGAACTACAACAACAATATTAATGATAATAATAATAATACTACATTAAAGCAATAGTCATAGGTCAGTCTCAACATGATAAAGAAGCCACACGACATGGTATGAAAGCCACATGACATGGTATGAAAGCCACATGACATGGTATGAAAGCCACATGACATGGTATGAAAGCCACATGACATGGTATGGTATATACATATTTTTTTCAGTTCAACTTTATTTAACCAGGTAGGACAGTTGAGAACAAGTTCTCATTTACAACTGCGACCTGGCCAAGATAAAGCAAAGTGGTGCGACAAAAACAACGACACAGAGTTACACATGGAATAAACAAACGTACAGTCAATAACACAATAGAAAAATCTGTATACAGTGTGTACAAATGAAGTAAGGAGGTAAGGCAATGAATAGGCCAATAGTGGTAATTACAATTTAGCAATTTACACTGGAGTGATAGATGTGCAGATGAGGATGTGCAAGTAGAGATACTGGTCTGCAAAAGAGCAGAAAAACAAAAACAAATATGGGATGAGGTAGATAGTTGGTTGGATGGGCTATTTACAGACGGGCTGTGAACAGCTGCAGCGATCGGTAAGCTGCTCTGACAGCTAAAGCTTAAAGTTAGTGAGGGAGATATGTCTCCAACTTCAGTGATTTTTGCAATTCGTTCCAGTCATTGGCAGCAGAGAACTGGAAGACTTATAGATTACCTGGAGCCAGTGGGTTTGGCGATGAATATGTAGCGAGGACCAGCCAACGAGAGCATACAGGTCGCAGTGGTGGGTAGTATATGGAGCTTTGGTGACAAAACGGATGGCACTGTGATAGACTGCATCCAATTTGCTGAGTAGAGTGTTGGAGGCTAATTTGTAAATGACATCGCCGAAGTCAAGGATCGGTAGGATAGTCAGTTTTACGAGGGTAAGTTTGGAAGCATGAGTGAAGGAGGCTTTGTTGCGAAATAGGAAGCCGATTCTAGATTTAACTTTGGATTGGAGATGCTTAATGTGAGTCTGGAAGGAGAGTTTACAGTCTAGCCAGACACTTAGATATTTACAGTTGTCCACATATTCTAAGTCAGAACCGTCAAGAGTAGTGATGCTAGTCAGGCGGGCGATGCGGGAAGCGATCGTTTGAAGAGCATGCATTTCGTTTTACTAGCATTTAAGAGCAGTTGGAGGCCACGGAAGGAGTGTTGTATGGTGTTGAAGCTTGTTTGGAGGTTTGTTAACACAGTGTCAAAAGAAGGGCCAGATGTATACAGAATGGTGTCGTCTGCGTAGAGGAGGATCAAAGAATCACCCTCAGCAAGAGAGACATCATTGATATATACAGAGAAAAGAGTCTATGGGGGTGCCACAGGGATCAATTCTCTGTGGCACCCCCATAGACTCTTTTCTCTGTATATAGGCACCCCCAGAGGTCCGGACAACAGGCCCTCCGATTTGACATGGTATGAAAGCCACATGACATGGTACGAAAGCCACATGACATGGTATGAAAGCCACATGACATGGTATGAAAGCCACATGACATGGTATGAAAGCCACATGACATGGTATGAAAGCCACATGACATGGTATGAAAGCCACCACAAAACAAAATGGGGAAATAATATTGACATTACACTGGCTCCAGGTCATCTATAAGTCTTTGCTAGGTAAAGCCCCGCCTTATCTCAGCTCACTGGTCACCCATAGCAACACCCACCCGTAGAACGCGCTCCAGCAGTTATATTTCACTAGTCATCCCCAAAGCCAACACCTCCTTTGCCCACCTTTCCTTCCAGTTTTCTGCTGCCAATGACTGGAACGAATTGCAAAAATCACTGAAGCTGGATACTTATATCTCCCTCACTAACTTTAAGCATCAGCTGTCAGAGCAGCATACCAACAACTGCACATGTACACAGCCCATCTGTAAATAGCCCACCCAACTACCTCATCCCCATATTGTTATTATTATTTTTTTTTGCTCTTTAGCACCCCAGTATCTCTACTTGCACATCATCATCTGCACATCGATCACTTCAGTGTTAATGCTAGATTATAATTATTTCGTCACTATGGCCTATATATTGCCTTACCTCCCTAATCTTACTACATTAACACACACTGTATGTATATTTTTTATATTGTGTTATTGACTGTACGTTTGTTGATCCCATGTGTAACTCTGTGTTGTTGTTTGTGTCGCACTGCTTTGCTTTATCTTGGCCAGGTCGCAGTTGTAAATGAGAACTTTTTCTCAACTGGCCTACCTTGTCAAATAAAGGTGAAATAATTGTATTTATTTTTTAAATTACATTGCACTTTTCACTGTCTGTCCCTCAGGTTGTGGCAGGAGGATGCATATTTGACTGCCAAAACTGCACATTGAGGCTTTTCACTCAATAAATATTCAATTTTTAAAGTTCTTTGTACTGAATGATCATTTTGGGAAAGAAAGATTCTCTTAGGTCTGAATATTCGTCACAGTATAATAGGAAATACATCTCTGTCTGTACCTCTCCCCTGGAGCAGAGTGAGCATAGCCTGTCCTCTCTGGGCAGCCAGGTGTGTCTCTATAGCCAGACTGTGCTCACTGAGTCTGTACCTAGTCAGTGTTTTCCTCAGTTTTCTATCAGTCACAGTGGTCAGAAGTCTGCCACCATGTACTGTCTGTTTAGAGCCAAATAGCATTGACGTTTCATTTGATTTGTTGTGGTGTCTTTCCAATAGGTGATATATTTTTATTTTTGCTTTGATGATTTGGTTGGGCCAGATTTTCTGAGTGCTGTCCTGAGGCTCTATGGGTTGGTTTGGGTTAGTGAACTGAGCCTCAGAACCAGCTGGCTCAGGGGACTCTTCTCATGTTTCATCTCTTGACATTGTAGGGCTGTGTGATGGAATGTTTTGGGGTAGCTTGTTTTAAGATGGTAGTAAAATTTGATGGCTCTTTTTTCAATTAGAATTATATCTATTCTCTCTCTCTCTCTCTCTCTCTCTCTCACTGGCATTTACTTTTCTTTTTTCTTTTTTTTTTTTTTTTCTTTTTTTTTGGGGGGGGGGTGGATCAGCTTAATATTGCGGAAAGAATGTTGCTTCCAATGTAATTGTCTGCATCATTTCCAATCCCCCATATTTTTTGGGGTAAATATAAATATCCATTCACGTATGCATACATATACACATATATACATACAAATACCTACATAGACATACATACTTTTTTAAAAGAGTATACCTTTATTATTATTCCCCGCAAACCCTACCACCGATCCCCCAATTGGAGTAAACTGATAAACATTTCTGTTTTTACCTTCAATTTATACATCTTATACACATTTTACAGACACAGTCTACTTTATAATAGTTCTCTCTTGTTTGTTCTTAGTCCTTCCTCTATTTCTGTTGTCCATCCAGTTTGATTTCCACTTATAACTGTGCTATTTCACAATAGCTCCGCACCTATACACATTTCACAGATCCCGTATGCCCTACATTGTTTATCTTGTTATTAGTCCCACCCTTCAGCTCCACTCAACCTTTCCCATCTATCTTCCAACATCATCCATTTCGGATTTTTATTTGCCATATATTTTTCAACTGTGCTGTGATGCTTCACAAAAGATTTGAATCTTCCTATTCTCATAGCTTCCACGGATTGTAAATTAAAAATAAACATTTTTGCTAAAATAATTATTATATTATTGATTGATTGACTATGGCTTTTCAAATCCCCCAGTATTGCTATCTGTAGCGTTAGTTCTACGCAAATGTTGCAATTCTTCAACCATTCCTGGACCTGTGACCAAAAACGAGCTACATGCGGACAATACCAAAATAAATGGTCTAATGACTCTGCCTCCTCACAGCAGAATCTACAGAGCTGGGAAGATTGTATCCCCCATATATATAACATTCTATTAGTTGCAAGAATTTTGTACAATAATTTAAATTGAAAAATTCGAAGTTTTGAATCCGGCGTTGTTTTGCGTATCAATTCATAAACCATGTGCCATGGAATGGGTACATCGAAAATCTCTTCCCAACTATTTTGCAATTTATATGGCACAGCAGTAAGTTTTTTGGTCCTTAAATGAAATTGGTATATGTTTTTATTTATCACACTTTTCTTTAACCATTTATGTTCTTTAATATAAGGCCGACATACAAGTTCCTTACTTTTATCCCCTTCCACCTGCCTCTTCCATTTTTGTGGTAATGCTGCAATTAATTGGTTGTAATTTTGGGTAGAGCAGACATTTCCATATGTCTGTGTTAGCTGCATGTGTGACATTACTCCACCAGTCCTATTTATGATATCATTCACAAATATTATACCTTTTTTAAACATTTCTTCGATAAATACATTTTTTTTTATCAATTACTATATTTGAATTTAACCACAAGATTTGTTGTACTATTTGTTCCGTCCTTTCAGGTGGATTAAACTGAAATTGCAACCAACTTTCTAAGGCTTGTTTAAAAAATAAAGATATTTTGGAGATTATTTCCTTTTCAAGCAACCGAAAGTGAGCAGGTGTAATCTGAATAAAGGGAAAAAGGCCTTTCTTGAACATAGGATGAGACATTCGTACCAATCTACTAGAGAACCAGTTTGGATTTAAGTATAACTTTTGTATGACTGATGCCTTTAGTGAGAGGTCTAATGCTTTAATATTTAATAATTTCTGCCCTCCAAATTCATATTCGTTATATAAATAGGCCCTTTTAATTTTATCTGGCTTGCCGTTCCAAATAAAATTGAATATTTTTTGTTCATATAATTTAAAAAGCAGGTCCCTAGGTGTAGGCAAAACCATAAGCAAATAGGTAAACTGTGATATGATTAAAGAGTTAATCAGGATGATTTTCCCACAAATAGACAGGTATTTTCCTTTCCATGGTAGCAAGATCTTATCTATTTTTGCTAACTTTCTATAAAAATTGATTGGAGTGAGATCATTTCTTTCTTTTGGGATTTGTATACCGAGTATGTCCACATCACCGTCAGACCATTTAATTGGTAAACTACATGGCAATGTAAAATGTGTATTTTTTAGTGATCCAATACGTAATATGGTACATTTATCATAATTTGGTTTTAATCCAGAGAGGATAGCAAATGTATCTAGATCCTCTAAGAGGCCGTGGAGAGATTCTAGTTGTGGTTTTAAAAGAAAACATGAATCATCAGCGTACAATGACACCTTAGTTTTTAGGCCCTGGATTTCTAATCCCTTAATATTAATGTTTGATCTAATTTTAACAGCTAACATGTCGATGGCAATAATAAATAGATATGCCGATAGTGGACAACCTTGTTTTACTCCTCTAGATAGTTTAAAACTTTCTGAGATGTAGCCATTATTTACTATTTTACACCTAGGGTTACTATACATAATTTTAACCCATTTTATAAGAGATTCCCCAAAATTGAAATATTCTAGGCATTTATATATAAACTCCAGTCAAACTTTGTCAAAAGCCTTTTCAAAATCAGCTATGAAAACCAGGCCTGGTGTCCCCGATATTTCATAGTGTTCTATTGTTTCCAGTACTTGCCTTATATTATCTCCAATGTATCGTCCATGTAAAAAACCTGTCTGATTAGGATGAATAATATCTGACAAAACTTTTTTTATTCTATGCGCCAAGCATTTTGCTAGGATTTTTGCATCACAACACTGAAGTGTAAGAGGTCTCCAATTTTTTAAATGGACTGGATCTTTATATATACCACTTGGGTCCTGTTTCAGTAATAATGATATCACACCTTCTTCTTGCGTGTCTGATAATCTATCATTTATATAGGAGTGGTTAAAACAAGCTAATAATGGTCCTTTGAGTATATCAAAAAAAAAATTGTATACTTCCACTGGTATGCCATCCAGTCCTGGAGTTTTCCCATCCTTAAAGGCCCCAATTGCATCAAGCAGTCCCTCCTCTGTAATTAGGCCTTCACATGAGTCTTTCTGTACAGATGTTAATTTTACATTATTATTAGGGAAAAAATCATTACAATTAGTTTCAGTTAGTGGAGATGGAGGAGCCTGAAACGAAAAAATATTCTTAAAGTACTTTACTTCCTCCTTCAAAATATCATTTGGTGAATCATGCGTGACTCCATCATTTGTAACAAGTTTTAATACGTTTATTTTGGTAGCATTTCTATATTGAAGATTGAAAAAGAATTTGGTGCATTTTTCCCCATATTCCATCCAGTTCGCTTTATTTTTATAATATATTACACTGGATCTTTCTTGAATAAGTTCCTCCATTTCTTTTTGTTTTTCCTCTAACTTATTCTGTGCCTCTATGGTACCGTTTTTATTGTTATCTAACTGTACTGTTAGTCCTTCAATTTCCTTTGTTAATATGGACTCTTTTGATCGAAATTGCTTTTGTTTTATAGATGAGTACTGAATTGCATGGCCTCTAAAGGCACACTTAAAAGTGTCCCATACAATATGGGGATCTGCTGTACCTATGTTATGTCTAAAAAAGTCAGTTATAAATTCTTCTGTCCTAGTTCTAAACAATTTATCATCTAGTAGGCTTTGATTAAATTTCCAATATCCTCGCCCATGTGGAAATTCTGTAAGAGTAATATATATGTGATGGTCCGACCGCATTCTGTCCCCTATCAAACACTTTTTAACTTTTGGTGCCAGAGAGAATGATATAAGAAAGTAGTCAAGGCGACTAGCTTGATTAAGCCTCCGCCATGTATATCTCACTAGGTCAGGGTATTTAAGTCTCCATATATCCACTAATTCCAATATATCCATGACATTCCTGATTTCCTTAAGTGCCTGAGGGTGATAGTTTGTAGTGTGATTTCCTTTGCGGTCCATAGAGGTATTTAAGACCGTATTAAAATCTCCCACTATAATAATAGAGTCTAGTGTTGCTTGTAGAGTTGATACATTCTTATATATATTGTTAAAGAAGCTTGGATCATCATTATTCGGACCGTATAGGTTAATAAGCCATATATGTTTATTGTCCAATAACATATTTAAAATAATCCATCTACCTTGAGGATCTGTTTGGACAAGTTGCACATTTGGTTCAAAGTTATTATTAATTAAAACCATCACCCCTTTTGAATTTTTTTGCCCATGGGAGAAATATATTTCGCCCCCCCAGTTCTTTTTCCACAAAACTTCATCTAAAACTGTCGAATGGGTTTCCTGTAAACAGTATATATTATAATCCTTCTCTTTTAGCCAGGTAAATACTGATCGTCTTTTCTTATTATCTGCTAAGCCATTACAATTGTAACTGGCTATACTTATTTCACCACTTACCATAATGAGACACACCTTTCAATTATTTTTATCAAAATATATGTTTGTAAACGTCCTATTAAAAAGTAACATAATGATTGAGTGTCTATATAGTTGTATCATGACATTTGCATCTCCACTAAGCAAACCTCCAATTGGTCCCCACTATTCCACCCGCCAAAAGCCCCCATCTCGAGTTGGGTTGTCATCCCAATGCCCGGCAGACCACCCCCGACCCCCCGCATCGCACAGCCCCGGACCGACTGGGATCCATCCTTCGAAAAGCGCACACAGCACCATCCACCGAACCGAAGCAGATCCATTGCCAAATGCATTTCCATCGCCCTCGATTTTTATTACATATTGCTGTGAATCATCCTCTATAGTCCCTAACATATTTTACTTCTTCCTTCGCAACAGTTGTGGGATACTCACATACACCCACACATATTCAGCCCTTACCCCCACACAACCATAAGCTCACCCTCTCAACAATTGCACCATCCCAGAGCCCAACTCCAGATGGGTCATGATTTACAAATGTACTTGCAGTTGCAGCTGCATGAGAAGGCCTGCAAGACCGCGCAAAAAATGAGCATAAATGTAGAGATTTATTTACCATTGTCACATCCTAGATGATGGAGGTCAAATGTACACCTTCTTCCTGAAACACCCACAATACGGTCATCCATTTTGACCATGTTCCCAAGCATCTCCATGCAGTCCGATTGGTTTCGTGCCACCAGGGCCACAATAATATACCCCCTCTCTGAATGTCCGAGTGTGACCCCCTCCCCATGGGTTACTGCAGCTAGTGTTGCCAGCGCTGCCACTGCCTGGGTGGGGGCACCCCACCGGAATCCCCACCGGCTAGGTACAAGGTCGTCAAGGTTCTCATTAGCAGCTTTGAGAATTTCCTTGTTTATTATGCTCTCCCTTTAGGGGGCTTTGGCTTTGCAGGACCAACCCTGCCAAGCAGGCTCAGAATCTTGAGGGGGCAGTGCTGCTCATGGTCCCTGACCTCATTTTGGCTGCATACAGACCGCTTACAGCATGCACATAAAACAGTTAGGGGCTTCTCCTTAGTATCTGGGCCATTCATGTGGGTGTCTAGGGTATAGGGCCATGGACCGTACCATTAAAATAGGATAATAAATAATTAGATATAATTTATTTTAAAAATGTAGTTCCCCATGATAGGACAATAAATAAATAAGACGTATAATTCATTATAAAAGTATATCCATCATTTGAACAACATTGAAAGCCCTCTCATACCCGGCCCACAGCTATACACTGGCTATGGGATATGCAACTATTTCATTACTCACTCACTCAACTTTCCAAACATAACAAATAAAAATAAACACACACCACACCATCCACACATACTGTGCCTTCTGTTTACTTAGTTTTTATCTTCACTATGTAGAAATAGTGCTTGTGTTCAATTAGTTATATGTGAAGATTTATAGAAAAGCTATATTTTGTATTGTATTGTTACAATCAGTAACCGGGCTTGAATTGTGTTTATTTTCCTCATCTATGAGAACTTTGTAATTTTTAAAATAACCATGGAGTAATCTTTGTGTCTCTGAACAACTGGTTATCAATATATAGTTTATCAACGACGAGAGCTACTCGTTTCGCTTTTAATCTATTTTCTTTGAAAATTGGATACAGAACTTTGCGCCGTTCTGCAATTTCTTTCGGAAACTGATCATTCATGCCAATTTTGGTCCCAGTAAGTCTTTTACCCAGGCTTTTAACCATTATTTTATCTTTAACCTCTACCGAGCACCTACCCCGGGTCCGGGAGCA